>NW_007377595.1:55944-58901 GCF_000475195.1 Diaphorina citri
AAGGAAATTTGCGAAATTGTGATGCATGGCCCCCATCCTAGCAAGCGCGGACTCTAGGATGAATTGTCAGGTTTATTCCCCCATGTTTGAGCCGACATGTTGGTCCCGTATAAAACACTGAATGGCCTAATGTGGGTTAAAGTAGGACATACTGTTCCTCTAGGAGTCTAGGCTCTAGTTCAAAATTTCAATATTGCACCGATTTATCGGATAGTTATTCTGGAATTTGAAAGATAAGTTACATAAAATACACATAGGAAATTAATGTTCAATTACCATCAACCAAAATGAAACCGATGTCACTTCTGATTCCGGGTCGCTTTCACATGATAATTCTATGTCTTCTGCATCGTCTTACTGCATTCCAATCTTCAATACTGCATTCCAATCTTCAAAAAATACGACAAATACTCTGTACTTGTAGGTACGAAATACTTTCATTATTTCAGACTAAAAATTCACCGCAATTTCATAACTACATATACGAGTATTAGGTCTATTTAGAAATTCACACCAAAAGTGGCCTTACAGTGTGATTGGGCTCTTCTTCTAAAGTGCCACATGAGTGGTATGGGTGTGATTGGGTTATCGGAATTTCCAGAATGACTCAAAATAAATAAGTAAAAAAAAAATCAACTTTAGGTCTGAAGTCTCAGCTTCTGAGTCAGACCTTAAGTAGAATTTTTATCAAGGCGAAGATGAGCCATCGACTGTCTCAGCTAATTCGATAAGCCGATTACGAAGAACAAAAGAGTGTAATTCTCTCGTAATAGTTTTACAGTTATGTCTTGTTAACCGGACACTAACATTGAAGATTGAATTGTGCAGTCTTTCGCTTGATAGAAGAACCCTAATTGAAACACCAACCCCTCTCCCTAGCTATAATCCGTAGGAATTAAAACCATTGGTAACAAGGCCGGATTAGCCCCCACGCGGGGCCCGGGGCAGTTTCAAAGACGCGGGGCCCCCAGGACCTACCCTCCTCCCTACTAGAAAACACTTCTATACCTACCTAATTCATTTGTATCAATCATTACAACCCCTCTCCCTAGCTATAATCCGTAGGAATTAAAACCATTGGTAATCCTGTTTTAGGTGAAAACCTGAAAACAGAATTCATCCCCAGAAAGTCCAGACAGAGTACTCAGAGTAGGTAGGGACGGAGCTGTTGAAATCCTCTTGGATTTCTGGGAAATGTTTGATAACCCCTACAGCAATGAAGGAATGAAAAGACTCCTTCAGTAAAGAGTGGAAATTGGAATATTGGAAATTTGTTGAAGCTAAATGTCAACAGCCTCACTAGCAAGTACCTATACTGCTAAGGGTTGGGTTCACAACCAAAGGGGCCCCTCAGATCCCAGCAGTGGCAGATCCCAAATCCCAAATTGAGTCGTAGTCGTAGGAAAGCCATTTTCAGTACCTAAGCGATCCTCAACTTAAAGTGTAGGAAGGTAATTTTCAGCAGAAAATCCACAACGAAAAGTGGAGCATGAACTGAAGAAATAGTTTTGGCAATAACACCAACTTCTCTCTTTTCATTTGAAGTAAAACTCAAGAGACAGAGGTAAACTAAGAACACCGATCTTTACCGAATCCCTTTTTCCAGGTCAAATCGCAAAAGACTCCTTCAGTAAAGAGTGGAAATTGGAATGTTGGAAATTTGTTGAAGCTAAATGTCAACAGTATCACTAGTATAAGTACTTGCTAAGGGTTGGGTTCACAACCAAAGGGGCCCCTCAGATCCCAGCAGTGGCAGGTCCCAAATCCCAAATGGAGTCGTAGGAAAGCCATTTTCAGTACCTACGCGATCCTCAACTTGAAGTGTAGGAAGGCAATTTTCAGTAGAAAATCCACAACGAAAAGTGGAGCATGAACTGAAGAAATAGTTTTGGCAATAACATCAACTTTTCTCTTTTCATTTGAAGTAAAACTCAAGAGACAGAGGTAAACTAAGAACACCGATCTTTACCGAATCCCTTTTTCCAGGTCGGATCACTGAAGCTAAGCAACGTCGCGAACGAGTTATATCTGGATGGGTCAAGAAGGGGTAAGTAACTAATAGTAATACTAACGTATCACTGACATACAGCAACGTTGAACATGGTTGGTAGGTATCTATACGGGTGAAGGATAGCATTCTTAGTAATTTACCATCTAAAAGATTTAAAAATCTAATCAAGTCTGTCAATTTATCTATTTTACCTTCAAAAACTACATTTCATTTAACAACGTTTCCCGTGGTTTGTATCCAGATGGGTGACCATCTGGTCAATCGCGTGCAGACTTTTCCCGGCTTCATTCAGGCTGGGTGATGGTAATACGATCTGATATTCCAAGTCAAATTTTCAAATTAATAATAATTTCAGGCCTTGGTTGGGGTTGAACCCGGGTTATTCAGTTTACCAGACGTCTGAAGACCTTTGGTGTCTTGCTGTGGGACTATAAATAGGGATCAGAGCAGCCAAACCCAAATCAGCCTGGCTAGCTGGAGGTTACAAAGGGTTTATCATGTTTCAAAGGACAAGGACAGGTCCTCATGATGGTTGACTGCAGTTCGGAACGGGTCAAGTAATCTTGGCTAAAGACCATCAAACCCCCTACACCGCTAATACAACACAACCTCTGTACTTACGTTAGGATGTAGAGGACTGGATGTAAACAGGGGATCATAGGTAGACGCTCGTCTATTGGATAGAAACTTGCCTCCTCTTCCCTGTACATCTTCGGAATCATCAGACTCACTACCTTTCACATCTGAATTCTCATGCCTGTAGTTCTGAAGAGGCTGAAAAGAGAAGAACGTTATTTTATTATTAAACTGAGAAATATAAAGTATTCTGTATTCTATGAAAGTGAGATATTAAGTAAACAACGATCGGGCGTTTAAAGTTTTTTGGACAACCTAGAAAGTTTATTTACTTATTTAAAAAAAAAAAAAAAAAAAAAAAATAAAAAAA
>NW_007377595.1:59684-61668 GCF_000475195.1 Diaphorina citri
TACACGACGCTCTTCCGATCTACGTTATTTACCGGTAACAGAATCCCCCCCCCCGGAGACAAGTAAAAAACTTCGACCTTGCTGGAAATTGAACCCAGACAACTTGTGTGTCATAGAGAGGGCATATCAACCCTACTGACATACCTTGAGAGAGACGGGTAGGTTTCTCAATGAACTGTCCGTTGAGATAGCATTCACCGTGAGGTATAAGTGTGGCCACGCCATCCTGACTAAGTACAATACTACAATGCAGAGGCTCTACACCTTCCTCATTGAGTACAATATCCGCATCCTCACTCCCTAGGATGTTCTCTCCTTCCTGAAATAATAGTTTTTTTTGAGGTTTGACAGAGGGAACTGTAACTACTAAGGTCTTATCGTCCCGAAAGCAAAGCGAGAAGGAAGACAGGATAGAAGAAAGCCAGCCGTTCCTAGGACGAAGATTATCCGTTCAGGATGAAATTCGTCCCCGGCCGGGAATTGAACCCGCGGCAGACGTGCTACCAACCAAGCTAACTAGACGGGGCAATCATAGATTTATATTGTGTTTGTTGTTTACATACATATGTAAAAAAACTGCTCACGCAAAGTTCCTGACGAGAAACATTTTTCAAACTTACCTTCAGATCATACAGGGTGACGCCAGTGCTGTACAAATCATCATCTATCCTCACTAGATGAGGTCGGTCCGAGTCCAGCACCACCCCGGTTCCATCCTTGCCCATACGAAGACCCAGGGCCTGCTGCTCCTGCAGGATTTTCTGAGTTTCCCGCCATTTCTCTGCCCACTCCTCGGTGAGAACTTTCTCCTGTTCTTGCTTGGCCTGTAGAGCCGCCAACATCTGAGGCTGGTTACCCTGCGTCTGAAAATGCAATGGGAAGAGAAAGGATTAACTAAAAGCGTTCCCAATTGATCACTGAAGCTAAGCAACGTCGCGAACGAGTTATATCTGGATGGGTCAAGAAGGGGTAAGTAAGTAACTAATAGTTAATAGTAATACTAACGTATCACTGACATACAGCAACGTTGAACATGGTTGGTAGGTATCTAAACGGGTGAAGGATAGTATTCCTAATGAATCACTGAAGAGAAATAATATTGAGCATGGTTGCTATTTAAACAGGTGACCGTCTGGGATAACAAACTTTGCGCGGAGCACTCAGTAAGTAACAAAAGGAGAGCTTTAAAAAGGGCACGGATTTACTTAGAAGCTGTTGCCTGGCTACAGAGTTTACCTCTATAAGTAGATAGAAGTGTTCTTTTTTTTTTTTTTTTTTTTTTTTTTTTTTTTTTCTTTTTTTTTTGTTTTTTTTTTATATCCTTTTAAAAAAAAAAAACCTCTAATAGGACTGGGTAGACACTTTGGATCAACCAAAAAACTCTCAAAAAAAAAGAAAGTTCAAAATTACCTTGTGAAATGTCACCTCCAGATGACAGGGTTTTTGTTTCTACTCCTTCCTAATCTATCTTCCGTCGGGTCAGCAAGGCTCTTGCTTAGGATAGACAAATGCCTATTTAAAGTGGGGACCGTCTCTATCTTGGGCGCTTGTCACGAATGTCTAATCCATTTTTTTTTGTTGCCGACCGCTGATGAGGAGGTTCGATTGATCAAAACTCAATGAATCACCAATGAATGGAATCAAAAGATGACTAACATTGTAAACATGGATGTATGTCAATTAGAGAATAAACCATGTTTATTACTATAACTAACTAACATGACCCTCCGACTGAACACTGAGGAACGATCCACACAAGCAAACGTCGTATAGGGGGCCCCGTCTGCACTTGATGAGACCTCTGAGACTCAATGAGCGAGTCTATGCGATTGGCACGTTCTTGTAGTAGTTATTTCGGGTGTCAGTTGCTTCTAGGGTTGTGCGTCTTAGTATGCCCTGCGCTTGAGGTACTACCTTTAGTGGTTTGAGTTTCGTTACGAATTGGCCCCCCTTCATTCTAATATAATAAAAAATAGAATACCCC
>NW_007377595.1:61985-110078 GCF_000475195.1 Diaphorina citri
TAAGAACAAAGCAAGCACATGCAACTCTCAGTCCCACGTGAGTCGGAGCACTCTGTTGACTCATGGATGAAATTAGCTCCATCCGCTGGTCTACCGGCGGTGCATAGTGTCACGTATTTGGTCTTTAAACTTATTTAGATGATCTTTAGTCTACATGACGCGTTTCTCGCGAATCAGTACGACACTATAGGCTCATATGTTACGATAACACTGTTGAGACGAAATGGTTGGTATTCTTATACAAGATCAGAGTCCCTCATGAGACCTGGTCATTCCCTGAAAGGTAAGAGTAAGCGTCATATTGCGTCCCCCATATAACGAGTAAGACTCAATGTCCACTATCCTGATTTCCTCCGCGAGGTGTATTTCGTTCAGGACCCTCTATCCACGCGCTCCAGCGGACGATCTTTAGCGCCATGGTTCTTCACACCTGCTAAATAGAATGGCTCTAAGACGGAGTGCCGATAGAGTTTCCTGAGAACCCTCTTTAAGATTTCTGCTAATACTAACTCCATTTCAAAAGATCAAAAACCTGTGAAGCCAGTCAAGAGCACTCCTGTTACCCTGAGAAACCCTCTTTAAGAATTTGCTCAAATACTAACGTCATTCAAAGATAAAAAACCTGTGAGAGCCAGCCTCAGAGCACTCCTGTAACCCCTGAGCAACCCTCGCTTTAAGTTTTGCTAATACTACGTCCATTAAAAGATCAAAACCTGTGAAGAGCAGCGCCTCAGAGCCTGCCTGTCTAGCGGCTCAACCTACTCTTAAAATATGTTCAGCGCTAGCCATACGGCGCTAACCTCCTCTCTCTTGTCTCGGTCCCAGGCGGAGCGCCTTTCCAAAATCCGGCATCACTAATCTCTTTTCCTAATGGGATCTACCGATGGAATTTGGCATGTATCAAGTGTTCGATTAGAACCTAGGCAACACCACCCTCGGCTCCACCGGGACTCTAACCCGGGACCTCCTGCGTGCAAGCCTAGTGTGATACCCACTCGGCCACGGAGGTTGCTCCCAATGTTTCTCTCTTCACACTGACCTGTAGCCCCTGTTGCATCTGCCCGTTCGCTACCGGCTAAATCCACCAGATGAACTTTAGACACGGTCTCCGTGGGGGTGTTATTGGTATAGCCCGCCTTGACAAAGCACAGCGTGAAGATGGCGTGAGAGCGTGAGCTCACGTCGTTCATATTGGTCGAGGCTGTGGTACGCAGGAGATTACCTGGACAAACATCGAAACGTAACAGGAATCAGGCAAATTCAATCAATAGGTCAACCAACCAATCAATCAATCAAGCAATTATACGTTTGTAGAACAAAAAGTAGGAGGATAAAATGCGACCCGGACAGGAATCGAACCCGCGGCCTAACGCTTTCAAGACAGGCGCTTTTCCAAGCTAACCAGGCTGGTTCACTCACCTTTACTCATCAATGTTTCCACATGGTCATACTCGGTGACTAAATGTTTGGACAAATCCTGCACCACAGGTCCTAGCTTGGGATTCTCGCGGATGCGAAGGTACAACCAATCAAGCAATTATACGTTTGTAGAACAAAAAGTAGGTGGATGAAATGCGACCCGGGCAGGAATCGAACCCGCGGCCCAACGCTTTCAAGACAGGCGCTTTTCCAAGCTAACTAGGCTGGTTCACTCACCTTTACTCATCAAGGTTTCCACATGGTCATACTCGGTGACTAAATGTTTGGACAAATCCCAATCAATCAAGCAAGCAATTATACGTTTGTAGAACAAAAAGTAGGAGGATAAAATGCGACCCGGGCGGGAATCGAACCCGCGGCCTAACGCTTTCAAGACAGGCGCGCTACTTTCCAAGCTAACTAGGCTGGTTCACTCACCTTTACTCATCAAGGTTTCCACATGGTCATACTCGGTGACTAAATGTTTGGACAAATCCTGCACCACAGGTCCTAGCTTGGGATTCTCGCGGATGCGAAGGTTATGAGAGGCAGGCCCGGTACTCAGGAGGTCCTTGACTCGCTCGTTGTAGATTTCCAAGTAGGAGACCTCGGTTCGATAGGAGGAGGAACCGCCGGACATTCGTTGGAATAGCGCCTCGCAGATCCTCGGAATGAGACCACGGGAGTCCTGAGGGAAGAGACGAAAGTTGGATAAGTTTGAGGAAAGGACTAGAGACAAATATTAAAACCTTGTGTAACTTTTTTTTTACAATATACACGACACTTGGTAAATATCTTTAAAAAAAATAATAATAATTTTAATTTTCTCTGTGCCAATGTAATAATTTCCCATTTTATCTTGTTCTGGTCTAACACTTTTGTCTTTATACGGAGAATTATTCGAGATAAAAGTTCACTTGTGTTCTTTTTGTTTACACTTTTGTCTTTATACGGAGAATTTTATTATTCGAGATAAAAGTTCACTTGTGTTCTATAACTACCCACAGCCCTTTTCATTATTAATGTTTTTTGAAAGAAGGGATCCTCAATTTTTTACTTTCTTTGGATAATTTGCTTTATTTGTAAAAACCGAATCTAAGACCAAAATCAAAACATTTGCGGTCCAAGCGCATGATTTGTTAACCGTCATTCCTAGAGGCTTTCTGAGTACACCAATCGATTAATCTAGATAAAATCGCGATGGAAAGTCAGGGATGAGATTGGGATAGTATCGCCACAAGAGTCAAGGATCAAATTGGATTATTCAATCCTGTATCCGATCATACCGTTCTAATATTCCTATTTTACCAGTATAAACAAGGTAGGTACATCCTATGCTTACTGGAACTTGGATTCTATTCTACATTGTGGACAGAATCCGGATTGACCGGAATATTTACACATGGTATTGATTGAGCTGTGTCCACACATGGTATTGATTGAGCTGTGTCCACACATGGTATTGATTGAGCTGTGTCCACACACGGTATTGATTGAGCTGTGTCCACACATGGTATTGATTGAGCTGTGTCCACACATGGTATTGATTGAGCTGTGTCCACACATGGTATTGATTGAGCTGTGTCCACACATAGTCGACGAGTCGATGGCCGTCGAATTATGAGGTGAATCCATGTTGTCGAGGCAATGTGGACGGTTTCAATCGACATCGATCGATGGCCGTCGATTATGTGACTTCTGAAGGAGTCCTTAGCTAAATCCATCTCATAGCTACCCTCTCTGCAGCAAATATTTTGCAAGGGAATAGAAATGCGTTCAATCAATCTCGATCATTAGATTCATTAGCTCATTTCACTAGATCAGGTGTTCAACTGACATGTAGAGCTGTGTCCATACAACATTGAGCTGTGTCCACACATAGTCGACGAGTCGACGGCCGTCGAATTATGAGGTGAATCTATATTGGCAGTGTGGACGGTTTCAGTCGACATCGATCGATGGCCGTCGATTATGTGACTTCTTAAGGAGTTCTTAGCTAAATCCATCTCATAAATATCCTCTCTGTAGCAAATATTTTGCAAGTTTAAGATTACTGAAATTATTCATCGTAATTTTTGAGGTACGGCACCGGTTGTTGACTAGTCCGCACCCCACCTTTCATGTTTTAATGGAATAATTTAGAGACACCCTGTAGAGCTTGCATTGTTCTCCAGGTTAGATAAGACCATAAGAAGCCCCGAGGGGTGACACGCTTATTGAAATGTTACTGTGTCTGAACTTGTACCAGAAATCGATGAATGTACTATGTATAATGGTCAGCAATGTACTGTTCTATGTACCTTCTCGCCACTACAAATGGTTTAATAGAATGTTAACTATGTTGCTATCTTGTTGTGGGTGTAAACGTGTCGGTACTATTGTAACAAGATTGCAGAAAGGTATTGTTGGGTTTATGGGTACGTAAGACATTCTCTAGGAGCCTAGGTGTAGCTCTTCCTGGGTAGTCAGCATAATGCGGGTCGCAAAAGTAGCGTGTTTAGAATGCTTATTGAAATGTTACTGTGTCTGAACTTGTACCAGAAATCGATGAATGTACTATGTTTAATGGTCAGCAATGCACTGTTCTATGTACCTTCTTGGCATTACAAATGGTTTAATAGAATGTTAACTATGTTGCTATCTTGTTGTGGGTGTAAACGTGCCAATACTATTGTAACAAGATTGTAGAAAGGTATTGTTGGGTTTATGGGTACGTAAGACATTCTCTAGGAGCCTAGGTGTAGCTCTTCCTGGGTAATCAGCATAATGCGGATCGCAAAAGTAGCGTGTTTAGAAATCTTGAAATAATCTCTCTAAAGGTATCAGGTAGACCTGACAGGCGAGGTGGACCTTTTCAGCCGTACCTGTCAGGTCTACCTGATAGTGTGTGTGCTCATTAGGCATCAGATAGACCTGATCAGGTGTACCTGTCAGGTCTACCTGATAGTGAATGGCTGGCCTAAGCGTCTAGGATCCTAACCTAAAAAATATCTACCCCAGCCGAAATATAACCTCCCTTAACCCCTTCTCTTCTTGCAGGTCAACCTCCGGTCAATCTGCAAAGGCTAACCAACTATCCGCAAAAGCTTCACCGGTAAAGGTTTCGTAAAAGGCGATCTAATAGAGAAAAAAACACGCTGTAGTAAATATGAAATGTATGAATGGAACTCACGGACCAGCACAGCACGAATGCAATATATGAACTGAGAACTGAATGAACCAATGAAAGGTGATTGTACAAGCAGTGCTATTCTATGTTTGTAGGGTATTCCAATGTACATGTATTTGATGTTCTATGTTCTATGTTTACAGTAGTAATATTTTTATGTGGAGGAGCACAAAAGACAGACGACAAAATGAAAGCTTTTTATTTATTTATTTGATTACAATTTCAGACTAACTCTAGTATTTTAAATCCCTATAAATGCCTACTTGAAAAAAGAAAAGAAAAAAACTTTCGTTTTCATTTGTTTATTTTTAGTGCTCTCTGTTTCTCCATAACTCTCAAACAAAATTTCAGAACAAATGTCCAACGCAAAGGGAATTCTTTCATTTGATTTCGGCCCCCTTCAAACTTTCGTTTCAGGACATTCTCTGGTTTCGCCATAATTCTCAAACGGATAAAGATTCGTTTAGAGATTCTGGGTCCGATTTGTGGCAAATGACACTAAATTGAAATTTTCTTATGTAGGAAAATCTGAGGAAGCTCACAGGGCCGCTATACTGTTATAGTAATCGCCGACCACCACCGCTCTCAGTAGGCGTCCAAAACCGAGAACCGACCATCGACCCTCGCCTAGTAGAGACCCAAGAGAAAATAAACAAACCATGTTAATGAATAGAAGTGTCCTCAACGGAACCTTGACCATAGTACCGACACTCGCAGAAATGGAGGTGTTGCAATTGAGAAAATATTATTAATAAAAGGTCGATTCCTACGTAAAAAGTTGTGAAAAATCCGAATATGAGGTCGAAAGTTCAATTTTTAATTGCTGTTCTAATGAAAAAGTTCAAAGAGTTGTGACGTCAGATTTCACGTCAAAATGCGCAGAAACGCTTGCGCACCATATTGAGTAAAAACGAACGAAGCAAGTTCCAAATTTTAAAAAAAAAGGTAAATTGTGTATTTTGACGTCAGGATATACACTCCCATACGCGATGACGTCACATCAATTTCCCAAGCACGCTCCCTTGCAGGTGTAATGTGTTTAACATTAGTGTAATGTGTTTGTACGCATGCGTTTGTGTCCATGCCTTATATCTTGACGTGACAACTGTTTAAACTTTAGCTATTAGAACGGCAAATAAAAATTGAATTTTCGAACTTTGAAAGACACATTTTTGGTGTTTTGACTACAGATTTGGATTCTTCGCAACTTTTTACGTAGGAATCGACCTTTTATTCATATTTTTTTACCCAAATGCATATCCTCTATTCCAGTGGCGTAGCGTGGTCTAAATTCAAGTGTAGGGCCTTGTAGGGCTCATGCATAGGTCTACCAAGTCCCATCACAGTAGGTACATGCCATTAATATTTATGGGCATTAGAGTAAACTTTTGAGTTGTATGGCCGCCATACACGCCATACATACACGCTACGCCACTGCTCTATTCTAGAGATCTCTTAGGTTTTGGTTATGTACCGGGTTGGGTTGAGACAGGATATTGTTTCTATAGTTTGGCATGGGAGTGGGAACTTAAAAACAAGGTTAGTTTACCAACCTTGCCTATCTCAACCCGGTACATAACACACAACCTTAATCTTAACAAATCGTTAAAATAATAAAATATGTACCGACCTTTCACAGCAAGCTTCTCATCAGTTGACTCATTAAGATTATACAGGAATGTACTATGATCATCAGAATACAGTAAAATAGACGGGTGTATGTGTAGACAGCGTTTGGGAACACAATGGGGTAGATATTTCAAACATACTTGACCACTATTGTATTCTAATAGACGTCCGTCAGATAGGATGAAATAAATGACATCTGGAAAAAATAAATAATAATAATAAAACAAGACTTATTACTTAAACAAACAGAGTTGAAAGTTTAGACCAGCCAATTAACTTGGAAGGTAGCACAGATGACTTGTAAGCACTAGTTCTCTTCGGTTCTTGCTCAGGCCAAATTTTATCTTAAACAGAATAGATTTGTTTTTGGGATGGCTGACCAATTTCGGCTTGAAAAAGGTTTCTCTTAACCTATTCTACTTCTTCTCTCTTCAATTTCGGGATGATAAGACCTCTATTGTTACAGTTCCCTCTATCAAACCTCTTTTAAAAAAAGTCAAAATCATTGCCTAGGGCAGCAATTCTGTACCTACTTAGGTCTGTAGGAAATATCATGAATCTCATGTTGAAAAAGTTGGTAGCCCCTGAGAATGGCCAAATCCTGTTCTTATTCTTACCAAGAGAGTTAGCTTGGAAAGTAGCGAGCTTGCCTTGTAAGCGCTAGGTCGCGGGTTCGATTCCCGTTGGGGCCAAACATTTTCCTAAACCCATGAGGTACACAATAGGGATGTCTGAAGAGACTAACAAAAGCCAACCCCTATTTAAATAGGAAAAGGCTAGGAAGAAGAAGAAGAATACCTACTATTAGAATACCTACTATTTAAAATACCTACTTTTTAATATTAGAATACCTACTATTTAATATTAGAATACTTACTATTTAATATTAGAATACCTACTATTTAAACCTACGAGTGTGTCCCCTCTATTCCAGGAAAATATCATTGCAGCATAGGACACGATACCGTTCTCGCCAAAATTACTATGTTCCAAAGCGAACAAAAAGATCACAGTCAAAAGTTCATCGATAATGGTAAGGTCCTCCATGGAACTTATCAGGATCCTTTGGAAGCAAGTCTAGAGGGGATGAAAGATTAAAATTGTATTCCAAACTTACCAATTTAATAAATGCACCTGATTTGATAGATCTCGTCTCCAAATTATAGCTTTGTACAGACATTTTCTGATGGTTGTCATAGGACAAGCACATAATAATGGGGCTTGAATTTAACACACAAGCCGATATGAGTCTCCCGCTAGGAATGTGGGCAATTTTTTGCAAGACATTTGTTGCACTGGTTGTGTTATAATGGAAAATGTTTCCACAAGTGTCCAACACCAAGATTTGATTTCTTGTATGGAAAATGTTTATAATGTCATTCTCAATTTCCTGTAAGAAAACAATCAGGGTTTCAAAATTATTATTTTAAAAAATAGAGGCTTTTTTTTCATTAATAGGAAACAGTGTCTAGAGATGGGCCTGAGCTAGCTTCTTTACCTTGGAGGGGTAGCAAGCCTGCCTTGTAAATTGCCCCTGGGATTAACTTTATCCTAAAGAGGTGAGGTTGGTTCTTAATACAGCTGGCTTTCTCTAGTCCTCCTTCTTTCAACTTTGATAAGACCTCTATGTCTGGCTAGGGGACGTTAAACAGAGAGAAGACTAGCGTCTGGCTGTGGGACTATAAACAGGGAGGAGAACAGCTAACCCTAACCAGCCCAGCTAGCTGGCAGCTCCTCAAAGGGTTCTCTCTGCTTTTAAAAGACCAAGTACAAGTCCTCACAATGGTTGACTGCGGTTCAGGACGAGCCAGCCAATTTAACATGGTCTCTGCTTTTAAAGACCAAGTACAATAAGTCCTCATGATGGTTGACTGCGGTTCAGGATGAGCCAGCCGATTTAACATGGCTAGAGCTAGAGACCATCACCCCAGTGTATAGCAGATACAAAAAGACATCTTTTCTTTATTCTGCTATTTGCAAGACGTTTGTTGCACTGGTTGTGTTGTAATGAAAAATGTTTCCACAAGTGTCCAACACCAAGATTTGATTTCTTGTATGGAAAATGTTTATAATGTCATTCTCAATTTCCTGTAAGAAAACAAGCAGGGTTTCAAAATTATTTTAAAAAATAGAGGCTTTTTTTCATTAATAGGAAATAGTGTCCAGAGATGGGTCTGAGCTAGCTTCTTTACCTTGGAGGGGTAGCAAGCCTGCCTTGTAAATTGCCCCTGGGATTAACTTTATCGTAAAGAGGTGAGGTTGGTTCTTAATACAGTTAGCTTTCTCTTATCTTGTCCTCCTTCTTTCAACTTTGATAAGACCTATATTGTTACAATTTTCTCTGTCAAACACCTACAAAAAAAATAGATTGGTTAAAATTCTTACCTGTGTAGACTTTTCATTGAATGTCCAACTAGAATTTTCAAGAGAGAAGCTGGCAGATATCAAAAGGTTTCTTTTATACAATACCACCGTGATTCCGTCTGTTGTGAAGAAACTTTTGATGTTGGTCCAGATTTGATTGACCTCTCTTAATACAATTTTCTCTGTCAAACTTCTAGAAAAAAGAGAGAAATTGGTTGAAATTCTTACCTGTGTGGACTCTTCATTGAATGTCCAACTAGAATTTTCAAGAGAGAAGTTGGCAGATATCAAAAGGTTTCTTTTATACAATACCACCGTGATTCCGTCTGTTGTGAAGAAACTTTTGATGTTGGTCCAGATTTGATTGGGATTGAAAGTTGACCCTATATCGAGCATTTTGAACTAATTTTCTAGATTCTGGACACTACTTTACGGTTTTTACCTTTTTATTTCAATTTTTTTATTTTAATTTTTAAATTTAAGTAAAATTAAAAAATTTCTATTCTTCAAAATTTTAAAATCCGCCGCTTGCCGCTTTTTTTATCACGTGAAAAGTTTGAGGTTATGTTTACAAAATATCGCGTCAGTCCCGCGAAATTTTGAATTTTATGAACTTTTCATTTTTGATTTTTTGGTGAGGTTTTTGTTTTTGGAGTTTTGGGTTTTTTCGCTTTTTGTCTGGGATAAATGATCTTTTAAACCTGTAACCTGCTGAAATTTCCCGTACTTATTGCAATGTTAACTAAATCTTCTTTTTAACACGTGAAAAGTTTGAGGTTATGTTTACAAAATATGGCGTCAGTCCCGCGAAATTTTGAATTTTATGAACTTTTCATTTTTGATTTTTTGGTGAGTTTTTTGGAGTTTGAGTTTTTTCGCTTTTTGTCTGGGATAAATGATCTTTTAAACCTGTAACCTGCTGAAATTTCCCGTACTTATTGCAATGTTAACTAAATCAACACCCAGTACTTTCCTATTTTCATGTTGATGTAAAAAAGATCTGTCAAAAAAGAACTAGAGCAATGTCTGATGTATTGAACATCAGTGTTGGATTACTCGGACATGTAGACTGTGGGAAGACCTCTCTGGCCAAAGCTCTGAGTACAACATCCAGCACGGCCTGCTTTGACAAGAACCCCCAGTCACACCAGAGCAATGTCAGACGTATTGAACATCAGTGTTGGATTACTGGGACATGTAGACTGTGGGAAGACCTCTCTGGCCAAAGCTCTGAGTACAACATCCAGCACGGCCTGCTTTGACAAGAACCCCCAGTCACAGGAACGAGGCATCACAATAGATTTGGGATTCAGTTCATTCACTGTTTCCCCAGTGCCAGAAAATCTCTCTCGGTACAAAGTTGTTCAATTTACATTGGTTGATTGTCCTGGACATGCTTCTCTTATTAGGACCATCATAGGAGGTAATTCATTTCTTTTCAGAGAAACAAACATCTTAGGTAGGCAACTGTATATTTCAGTCAGAAAGAAGGACGGTAGTTGTGCATAAGGCGCATCCATGGGACATTACAAAAATCCGTTTATAAGAGGGAAGATACTTGCGTAAGGAGTGTTCCTAGTGAAGTTTTAAAAGGCACAAAGTAAAAAAAGTCACATATTTTAATTGATTAGCAGAAGGACTGTATAGGTACCTACTTTAGCTCCCCATGACCCATGAGTCCAATCCTAAAATATGAGGAAATTTCCTTTATAAATTTATAATTTTTCTTTTTACTCTGTTAGGTAATGCTACCACTCATTTAAGTAGCCTTCTTCTTACAATTCATCTCAGAACTGCAGAACACTGAGAAAAAAAAAAAAAAAAAAAAAAAAAAAAGGAACCCCCATTTCTTTTTAGAGAAACAAACATCTTGGGTGGGTAACTGTGGATTTCAGTCAGAAAGAAGGACTGTATACCTACTTTAGCTCCCCATTAGTCCAATCCTAAAATATGAGGAAATTTCCTTTATAATTTTTCTTTTTACTCTGTTAGGTGATGCCACCACTCATTTAAGTAGCCTTTTTCTCACAATTCATCTCATAACTGCAGAACACTGAGTAAAAAAAAAATAAAATAAATAAAAATAGGTACCGCTGAAGAATCAAACTTGAAATATCCAGTGTGAACTCCTTCATTCTTTCACTGACTAATTTTCTGTCTACTTCCAGGATCCCAAATCATCAACATAGCACTCCTAGTGATTGACATTACAAAGGGGATGGAAACTCAAACCGCTGAGTGTCTAGTGGTAGCTGAGATAACCTGTGATAAAATGATAGTCGTTCTTAATAAAATTGACTTGCTAGATGAGAAAACCAGAGACTCAATTATTACAAAGACAATGAAGAAATTGAGGGTCACACTGGCTGGGACAAAGTTTAAAAATGCCTCCATTGTGAGTGTGTCAGCAAGTCCAAATGATGTTCTTAATAAAATTGACTTGCTAGATGAGAAAACCAGAGACTCAATTATAGCAAAGACAATGAAGAAATTGAGGGTCACACTGGCTGGGACAAAGTTTAAAAATGCCTCCATTGTGAGTGTGTCAGCAAGTCCAAATGATATATCTGAAGCTATAGGTAAGACTTTGGTGTTGTTAGTCAGAGACAGTAGCACAAAAACATCACTAAAGTTAGGATCTGAAGAGGTCATCTTGAGACAACCCATGCTGTTGGGTTTTTTAGGGCCTCTTCAGTCAGCCTACTCAGCCTTGTGAGGACAACTGAGGAGTTATTTGAAATAGCAACAACAAGGCTAGGTAGAAAAGCCTGATATGAGTTAAAGACTGCCTCTAAGAAAGAAAGAAAAAAATTGCCAAGTACGTACCTATACCATAGAGTCAGAATTCACTTGAAGTAAAAGTTGGTCTCAAAATGCTAAGTACCTATACCGTAGAGTCAGACTTTGCTTAACAAGATTTCTTCAAATCTAATTTAAAGAAACTTTGTTACATCCATGAAAATTCGGTCAGAAAATTTCCACCCTGGCCGGGATTCCAACCCAGCACCTCCAGGTTGAGAGTGAGTGCTCTTGACCACGCGGCCACAGAGGTGGGCCAAAGAATGTCACTAGATTTTGTTTTCTCTTCCCAGGTATCAATGAATTGAAGCAAGTTCTCATTGAGTCTATTGAATTGCCATCGGATACAAGTGACTAGATAAGATTAAATTTATGAATTTTCTAAAAGAGCCTTTCAGTGGAAAAAAGCTGCTTTAATCATGAATTGTTTGTGATGAAGCAGAGGGCCTCTTCACAACTTTGTGGGTATCTGGGAATAACGGAATTACCAAGTGCCTCCTTTCCTAATATTTCCCATTGATCATCGATCTTTTCACACTAGTAATGCCGCCACTGGTAGCTACTCAATTGTCCTCACGAGGCTTAGTTCACCCTGAATACCAAAAACAGATTCGAAAAAAATTTGCCTCCGCCGGAAATCGAACTCGAGGACTCTGGCGCGCAAGATACCTGCAATCGGAGGTTGCTCCGAGAAAACTTGGTGTTTTTTTACAAATTTTCACATTTATGAAAATGGGTTTCATAAATTCATAAATGTTTTTCAAATTAAATTGATCCCAAGGGAGAATTAGATTCTTAGAAGCTTAACCCATCCTTTAGAGCTGTCTAGCCCCTACACCTAAGCCTCGGATTGGGCTTTTTGTGTATGGAGTTAAGCTGTAGAAGGGCGAGGTAAACCTAGACTCCTAGATTTCTGACAAATGTAGTGTGCCTGAAGGCATGTGTTCTAATCCACTCAACCCCATTGTTATCATGGGAGATTGGGCTTTTTGTGTATGGAGTTAAGCTGTAGAAGGGCAAGGTAAACCTAGACTCCTAGATTTCTGACAAATGTAGTGTGCCTGAAGGCATGTGTTCTAATCCACTCAACCCCATTGTTATCATGGGTGATAGATATATGATAGATCTATGGGGTATAGGGTGTTAAATATGAAGCTTTACAATTTACAGGATAATGAACAGGATGAGTATAACAAACAGTAGAGCAGACAGGATCAGTATTGCCATCCATTGACCCCGATCTGAAACAAAGTGAGAAGACAGAAGTCAATTTAGTCAATGCAAAAATAGGAGATATACTTGTACCTAGTATGTAGCTTACACTCCAACATAGGACAAGGAAGGAGCTCATATTTTCGAATGTCTAAATCCTAAATCTAAAGGGATACGGAGCTTCACAAATTTCTTTCTTCCATAGGATTTTACTTTTTCAAAGTAGTGTGTGGCGCATTGCATACACACATAGATACCCGGCGTTCATAAAAATTGCATCACCACGTTGCAGAAGTTTTATAGGATAGGAGAAACCCAGCCGTTCAAAGAAATGAACCTTATCTGTTCAGTATAGTCCGCACCGGGCGGGAAACTCACCATTGGAAATGTGTAAAACTTTGGCCACTTTCTTCATAGTGGCATCCAGCTTTGACTCTGTACACTCCATTTCATTACCCATTTCATCCAACATCCTGCAATAACAAACATATAAGTTTATGTATAATAACAATGTCCTCCTGCAAAATAGGAAACCCAAGTTTACTTACTAAACCAGACATTACTAAAGCTAACAATTTATTTTAATTTTTTTTTTTACCTGACCACCACATACCTGTGGTCTGTTCCATGAAATATTCCACACTTCTCACACACAGAAAATATTGACACATGCTATAGTAATGTCTGGTTTATTCCACACTTCTCACACACAGAAAATATTGACACATGCTATAGTTGGTTTTAAAAGATGAGTGTTTCACCGCCGTTTTTTATTTTGTAGTGATGAAACAACTGCTACATTAGACACACGTGGTCTGTGTCGTAGCATACCCATCCTGTAGTATACCTCTCATCAGATGGGCGAGAAGAGACACAATACTTCCCATTTAGGTGCTGAGTCAAAACGAGAACACCAGAAACTAACCCGTTAAAATATTTGCAATCGAAAAATGAGTACAATTTTTTGTTGATGGTGGGATTCGAACCCGGGACCTTCTGCATGGCAAGCAAGCGGGTTACCACTGGACCAACCGTGCCCCCAAACCAACCGTGCTATGACAAAATGTTTTATGTATTGTGTGGAGTATAAAGAGTATATAAAACACAAAGTTGTTTGCTATTTTAGTAATAAGTTATTTACTTAATAAGGTACCCAAAGGACAGGTAGGTATACTCACACAGCCTGGATATACTTGTATCTAGTATGTAGCTTACACTCCAACATAGGACAAGGGAGGAGCCCATATTTTTGAATGTCTAAATCCTAAATCTAAAGGGATATATACGTACGGAGCTTCACAAATTTCTTTCTTCCATAGGATTTTACTTTTTCAAAGTAGTGTGTGGCGCATTGCATACACACATAGATACCCGGTTCACTACGTTGCAGAAGTTGTATAGGATAGGAGAAAACCAGCCGTTCAAAGAAATGAACCTTATCTGTTCAGTACCTATAGTCCGCACCGGGCGGGAATCGAACTAGCATTACTAGCAACTCACCATTGGAAATGTGTAAAACTTTGGCCACTTTCTTCATAGTGGCATCCAGCTTTGACTCTGTACACTCCATTTCATGTATAGGATAGGAGGAAACCAGCCGTTCAAAGAAATGAACCTTATCTGTTCAGTATAGTCCGCACTGGGCGGGAATCGAACTAGCAACTCACCATTGGAAATGTGTAAAACTTTGGCCACTTTCTTCATAGTGGCATCCAGCTTTGACTCTGTACACTCCATTTCATTACCCATTTCATCCAACATCCTGCAATAACAACACAAAAGTTTATAACAATTCCCTTCTGTAAAATAGGAAACCCAAGTTTATTTACTAAACCAGACATTACTAAAGCTAACAATTTATTTTCATTTTATTTTTACCTGACCACATACCATGGAACATACCTGTGGTCTGTTCCATGAAACATTCTACACTTCTCACACACAGAAAATATTGACACATGCTATGACAAAATGGTTTATGTATTGTGTGGAGTATAAAGAGTATGTAAAACACAAAGTTGTTTGCTATTTTAGTAATAAGTTATTTACTTAATAAGGTACCCAAAGGACAGGTAGGTATACTCACAAAGCCTGTTCATCCAGCTCACTGCCAATATTTCTTGACACTGTCTTCAGTGTGCCTATCGTCTCACTTAACATATCCAGCTGACTATCCTGCTGATCAAACATTGCTGACTGCTGATTGATTGAATTTGATACCCAGCTTCTGTTAGGCGAGTCCATTTGGTTGTTTAGCTTGGAGTATTTAGTTTGTCGACTGGAGCCAAAAGGAGCGGAGATTTTCACCGGACTTGGACTGTTAGCGTGCCTATCGTCTCACTCAACATATCCAGCTGACTATCCTGCTGATCAAACATTGCTGACTGCTGATTGATTGAATTTGATAACCAGCTTCTATTTGGCGAGTCCATTTGGTTGTTTAGCTTGGAGTATTTAGTTTGTCGACTGGAGCCAAAAGGAGCGGAGATTTTCACCGGACTTGGACTGTGAAAGTCGTCACTGAGGAGGGGTTTAGATGACATGTGATCACCACCACGATCTTTTTCACGTGAGTAATTCATTGTGTCTTTCATACACTGTGAAGAGAGGAACATATTTGCCCAATTAAAAAATGATATTTATTACAGAATTACACTAGAATACCCAAGTGCTATAGCACATTTGAGAATTTTGAGATCTACATATTATTATACCTAGAACAGTTCTAACTTAAATTTTAGATCTACATATTATTAAGTATACCTAGAACAGTTCTAACTTAAATTTTCAACTCAATCTTTTTTCTTTACTTTGTTTATTTGGGGGATTCCATTATTGTTTGGGTCCTTCATAGGGGGTTTTTTTTTTCACAGGATTCTCCTGCAGGAGCTCTTCTTCCTTTTTTCCCCTCCTTGCTAACTTACCTTGACTTCTTCACGGGTATGATCAATGAACAACTTCCTAGATGCCAAATCCCTGTTTCCAATTGAAAAATTTTGTCCAATTAAAAAAATGATATTTATTACAGAATTACACTAGAATACCCAAGTGCTATAGCTCTATAGCACATTTGAGAATTTTGAGATCTACATATTATTATACCTAGAACAGTTCTAATTTAAATTTTTAACTCCATCTTTTTTCTTTACTTTGCTTATTTGGGGGATTCCATTATTGTTTGGGTCTTTGGGGATTCCATAGGGTTTTTTTTTTTTTTTTTTTCACAGGATTCTCCTGTAGAAAAAAACGCCAGAAGGGAGATTACAACATAGATTATTTTCTCACCTAACCTCCATCTCTCCCACCCCCACATATGGCGACTGGTGACATTTCGAATCCTTCCAGGAATGTCAGGAATTTGCCCTAACCCCTAACCCTTCGCAGTCAACCTCTTCAGTGGCCTCGATATCCCCTTTCACTATCCTTATACGTCTATACGTCCTCCTCAATACTTTCCGTCTCCATCCTGACTAGGTTGTTCCAAAGAAGCAAGAAGATTAGGCATGTTTCCGACTCAGTCGAAAGCTTTTATGAAGATTCGTAGAAGCTCAACCCATCCTTTAGGGCTGTTTGTCCCTACACCTGAGCCTCGGAGTGGGCTTGTTGTGTATGAAAGTATGTATGCTTTTATGAAAAACCTAGTCGAGACAGAGGCTATGAAAGTATGTATGCTTTTATGAAAAACCTAGTCGAGACCTCTACAATACATGAGAGATGTGCAGTTAAGGAAATACTCACAAGTACCTAGTTGCTTATGAGTAGTTGAGTACGGTACCTATTTTATAAAAATTGAGCAAATTTATATTTCTACAATGCGTGAGAGATATGCAGTTAAGGAAATACTCACAAGTACCTAGTTGCTTATGAGTACGGTACCTATTTTATAAAAATTGAGCAAATTTATATGACCATTCAAAAACTAGTTTAGCTTGAGATTACTATTAATAGTGTGTAACTACCATTTGAATTACTGCGATCACTACCATAGATTTGAATAACTACCATCATGGACCCAAGAGGCAGCTCAGTCTAGAATGTAGAATTTATCTGTTTACAATGGAATTGTAATTATGCTAAATGCTTGTGCTTCGTGATGTAACCACAACCTATCTCAATATTCAGGATGGTTCTCTAAAGGTGGATTTCCACCAACGCGACCTCTGTCGTGCGACAAAATCGCGCGACAATGTCGCGCGACGTCACCTGTTTTCACTTGCATAATAGTGTGTACCTATTAATATATTGTTTCTATCAATTTTTAACTTTAATACATTATTGAGGAAAAATCATTTTGAAGATGTGGGTTTCATGGCAAATTGGCAACTCACATATTATCCCAGAAATTAAACAAGGCCTAGATTTCATTCCAAAGAGAGTAATGAAATTAATTACGAGATGTTCTATAAAATCAAAGTTGTTATAAAGGATATTTATTGTATCTTCTAAATCTTCCAAATCCCATTCAATGCTCCGTAATGAATTTCTCAGCTCAGTTGTTGTCCACTCAAGTTCATCTCGTAAAATGTTACTTGCATATGTTTCTTCCTTGAGCTCTAGCCACCGTTTGTATAGACTTCTGGTTTTGTTGATTGCTTTTGATACTTCTCTGGAATATGAAGGAGAGAGGCACATAAGTATTAAAAATTTACAAGAGATAAACATTTTTATTTTACCATCAAGCCCTTAACAGCTGAGGATATATTTTGACATTTGTATGAAACCCCCTTTTCCTGGGATTTCAGAAGCTCAATCTTTCTCACCTCACGAGGCTGAGTGTCTTTCAAGACCTTTTTGGCTGATCTCTAGTACAATGCTTTTTCACAATCATTAGTGAACAAGAATACACTCCCATAGTAGGATATATTTTCACATTTGTATGAAACCCCCTTTTCCTGGGATTTCAGAAGCTCAATCTTTCTCATCTCACAAGGCTGAGTGTCTTTCAAGACCTTTTTGGCTGATCTCTAGTACAATGCTTTTTCACAATCATTAGTGAACAAGAATACACTCCCATAGAGCAAGGCTAGGAAACATGGAAGTCACCAAACAGTTGACTTTTTTCAGAGTGAGGTCTACAGTTTTTTGAACTCTCTATTGATGTTATTAAGTGCTAACCCTTTACTGGGATTTCAGTAGCTCAATCTTTCTCATCTCACCAGGCTGAGTGTCTTTCAAGACCTTTTTGGCTGATCTCTAGTACAATGATTTTTCACAATCATTAGTGAACAAGAATACACTCCCATAGAGCAACGCAGGGAAACATGGAAGTCACCAAACAGTTGACTTTTTTCAGAGTGAGGTCTACAGTTTTTTGAACTCTCTATTGATGTTATTAAGTGCTAAACTTACTCTTTAACAACAAAAAACGGATCTTCGAATGTCATGACCAAGATTCAGTTCCTGTGAGTGATTAGATCGGTGCACAAACATTCGCCAATACAGAACTTTTCCATACTGACACGGACATTTTATTTGACACCATTTTTCGCCAACAATTTTGCTATCAGTATTTTTACAAATGTTGTGAGCAATAAAAAGGAAGGACGGACTAAAAAGCAGTAATTAAAAAGAACAAACAGGGAAAATTCTATATTTTCTTATCTCTATTTTCAGTTATCAGTAAAATCAGGCAAGCAAATAAAAAAATATCAATTTTTTTTATTTACTATAAACAGCTGACTTCACGAAATCTACCAAAAAGTGCGATCGGTAGAACTCGCGAAGATCAGTTATCAGTATTTGTAGCGGGAAATTTTGAATATTTGAATTTTTCACTAATTCACTTTGGTGTTTTATTTTTGTCAAAAGTGAATTTTAAAGTTTAAACTGGGTTTAAATAAAAAGGAAAAAGGCCATCTTCCAATAAGTTAATTATTTTGAGGTGATGATTTCAATCTGAATCATGTCAAGTGAAGAACACTTGCTGCTGTCATCATTCATCAAGAAAATTCACAAGGATTTGAGAACAACCGCAGAAACTCAGGGTGTTGAAAAAGCTTGGTCAAACCATTGTAAAAATGAGAATGCTCTACAGGTAGGTTCAAAATTAAGGACGTGACTTCTGCACAAGTACCTTTTTTAAAAAAAAAAAAATATTAATAAATTATCAAACTACTATGAATGCATAAGGTCAGGAAACTAGAAAAGAATACATATCCTATAATCTCTTTCTTTTTTCTTTATTTCCAGGAATATGCCCAGTGTATGAAACGTTTAGCCACCGAACATTGGGACAAAAAACACAAAGGTGACATCAAAAATTCTAGAAATGCCTGGATCATTCACCAAGCCCGCACTTATTTTGAAAATGAAATCTACCTGGCCAAGAGACAAAAAGAACTTACCAAGAAAGAGAAAAATCACTTGATGTGTAGTGTGAAGACAAGTCAGTTTCAAACACCTTATAAGCTCTTAGATGTTGGAAGTTGTTATAATCCATTCAAAAATGTTGAAAACATTGAAACAACAGCAATAGATATTGGTCCAGCTAGCTCTGATGTGTATAAGTGTGATTTTACAAGCTTAAATCTGACAGACTTAAATGAACCCATGGATTCCATTATAAGTAAAAACTCTTGTCCTCCCATCCAGAAGAATAGTTCAAATTCTGTCATAAATACAAAAAGCAAGGGGGAACACAATCAAGATAGGTCTTATGATGTAGATGAAACTTTAGACTGTAATGTTATATCAAGCATGTGTAAAGAATCATTTGACATAGTGGTATTTTCACAATAGTTCAAATTTTGTCATAAATACAAAAAGCAAGGGGGGACACAATCATGATAGGTCTTATGATGTAGATGAAACTTTAGACTGTAATGTTATATCAAGCATGTGTAAAGAATCATTTGACATAGTGGTATTTTCACTCCTACTTGAGTACATGCCTTGCAGTAAGCTTCGTTTCCAGTGCTGTGTCAGATAGTTCAAATTCTGTCATAAATACAAAAAGCAAGGGGAAACACAATCATGATAGGTCTTATGATGTAGATGAAACTTTAGACTGTAATGTTATATCAAGTATGTGTAAAGAATCATTTGACATAGTGGTATTTTCACTCCTACTTGAGTACATGCCTTGCAGTAAGCTTCGTTTCCAGTGCTGTGTCAAAGCTTATCACTTGTTAAAATATGAGGGCATTCTCATTATTATCACTCCAGATTCCAAACATCAAACCTCGTCCAATGTACAAATTATGAAGCAGTGGAAACAAACCTTGCAGGCAATAGGATTCAAGAGGATCAAGTATGAGAAATTAACACACATACATTGCATGGTGTTTAGAAAATCATGTCTGGTGAATCAGATAAATGAGGATATTTATTTATCTCTAGGGGAACTGCTGATTCCACAAGATTCAAATGAGACCAAGTCAGAAGGTGTGATTTTGAACCAGATTCCAAACATCAAACCTCGTCCAATGTACAAATTATGAAGCAGTGGAAACAAACCTTGCAGGCGATAGGATTCAAGAGGATCAAGTATGAGAAATTAACACACATACATTGCATGGTGTTTAGAAAATCATGTCTGGTAAATCAGATAAATGAGGATATTTTATCTCTAGGGGAACTGCTGATTCCACAAGATTCAAATGAGACCAAGTCAGAAGGTGTGATTTTGAACACTCCTGGAGAAAGAGGTGAAGATAAGTGTGTAGCCCAAGACTTTACATTACTGCCTTCTCAATCTTGACACTATGATAAAATAAAATAATAATTGTATCATGGAATATGGAGAGAGAAAAAATTGAGTCTACATTATGTAATTTCTTTCTTTTAGATACTTCTGTTATCTTAACTTCCCAGCTATCCCAGAAACTGAAAATACTTTTCAGGTTTTCAGTTTCGTTTTGAACACTCCTGGAGAAAGAGGTGAAGATGAGTGTGTAGCCCAAGACTTTACATTACTGCCTTCTCAATCTTGACACTATGATAAAATAAAATAATAATTGTATTACGGAATATGGAGAGAGAAAAAATTGAGTCCACATATGTAATTTCTTTCTTTTAGATACTTCTGTTATCTTAACTTCCCAGCTATCCCAGAAGATTGTGTAGCCCAAGACTTTACATCACTGCCTTCTCAATCTTGACACTATGATAAAAAATATGGAGAGAGAAAAAATTGAGTCCACATATGTAATTTCTTTCTTTTAGATACTTCTGTTATCTTAACTTCCCAGCTATCCCAGAAACTGAAAATACTTTTCAGGTTTTCAGTTTCTTTTATATCAGTGGAAATAAAGAAGTTCTGATTTCATCCAAATACCATGTTGAGGTATGAGGTTATGTATGGACATTGGACAATGTGCCTAGGAGTTCTAAAATTCTTGACACAGAAAAGTAGACAACACAAAATATGTCATTGGAAGTTCAATAAAAATATCATTGATATATTTCTTAAACAGGAAAACATCGTTTTCAGTACAAAATAAAATAAATTAAAATCTAGAAACAATATGAGTAGTAATAGCAACATTAGCAAAAGATTGAGAGGTCAATACTTCTACTATCACAAATCACAGTGTGAAGTACAGGCACAAACAGTGGAAACACCAGAGTTTCGTGGTGGTATTGCAAAATTCTACAAAGCTTTGATTATAACATCAAAACAAGGACCAACAACAGGAAAATGTTCCCAGGGCTGAAAAGAACTAAATAACCTGTTGCACTTTGGCCATGAGAGTCAGTCATGGAAACACGATCCTGAAGCATTTGATCTTTTCCTCTTTATGGTTACCTACATAGGTTCTGGTACTGGCTACATACCTATTCCTTGTTTTCTGCCAAGGCAAGATAGATAATAATTACGAGATGTTTTGAATTTTTTTTTTTCTTCTGGTAAATGAAGACAAAATGAGAAGACGAAATTACGTAAAATAATAACTTATAGCTAGGAGAAGATCAGGTTAAATAAAATTAATACCTACAAAAAAAGTAATAAGTACCTAAAATCAGATCCGCTGTAGCCAATCTCTTTAGAGAAAAAGGATCGGAAGTTTATGAAGAGCTTCATTGTGAGTCAACCTTAGATGATGGTAGTCGGCAAAACCGGCGCGCTGATATTGTTTGTCTTGATTGTGTCAAAAACAAAGGTCTTATCCTCGATCCTACTCTGAGATGGGAAACAAACAATGAAAAACAGGATGTTGAAACGAATGATGAGAAAAGAGAGATCTATCTTCCTACATCACCACGTTGCAGAAGTTGTATAGGATAGGAGAAAACCAGCCGTTCAAAGAAATGAACCTTATCTGTTCAGTATAGTCCGCACCGGGCGGGAATCGAACTAGCAACTCACCATTGGAAATGTGTAAAACTTTGGCCACTTTCTTCATAGTGGCATCCAGCTTTGACTCTGTAGAGTATATCCCCATTTCTGCTCGACTGTTTAAAAACAGAATATCGGGAAGAACAAATTAAAAGAACTTGCCCTGATCATATTAAAAGATACGCTTGCTATTATCCATCGCCATCTCTACAGCTCTCTGCAATGATGATACAATCTCAACCACCTACACCAATTTATTCATGTTTTTTTTTTTTAAATTTTAATCTTTTTGATTTAATTTTATTGTGACATATCTGTTTGAGTAGTATGCTGTGTCATATGGCCACCCAGACGCTGGGCAGCTCATGAATAAATTATTGATTGTTTCTCTCTCACAATATTGGGAACATGTTGGGAAAAATTTTCTATAGCTAAAAAATATATGAGTATTTTTTTCTTGGAAGCATAATCTAGCAGTTAACAATCCAGTTGAAATGACTGGAAATCTCAGTCCTTATTAGCTTCTACAAAAAACTAGTTGAACAAACAAAGTGATATCCAAGTTTTAACTTGACTTCTTTTATTGGAATAACTCTAAAAATTAAAGTGATTTTGATGAAATTTGGAAAAAAGTAAAAAAAAAAAAAAAAAAAAAAGAAACAGGCCAGCTATGCATCTTGAAAAAAACAGCAAAGTTATTTAGATTGTCACCAAATAGGACATGCGGTCCCATTAACTCAACAGGTACGTCAGGTATTGCAAGATCTTTATCTTCTATCTTGGGAAAGATCGGACCAGAAATCAGCAGGGAACTTTTGGACGACTGCCATGAGCATGCAATCCATTTGGTTACATTGGAAGAAAACATTATGCGACATTTTGCCAATTCGTGAGAGAAATGTGAAAGGAAGTCGAGAAAAAATAACTTACCTAACAAGTTTGTGGGAAATGGTGCGACTTTCTGACAATCGGTACACAAGGACGAAGAAATAAAAGACACTGGACGACCTGAACCTGTACATCAAGCTATCAGAATCAAAATCATGTTCAAAATTGTAAATATGGATGGAAAGATGGAAACTTGTTCTTTTAAATGCTTCTTTTTACTTTCCTTATTTCTAAACAATTTGTCAAAGATATTGTAGTGAAAGATCCGATAATTCTAAACCTAATACATAGGTACCTAATAGTAACATATAACAATTAAGTATATCTAATAGACAGGCATCAACTACTTGTAGGGTTTTTTTTAAGTTCTTAAAGAATCTTGAAAGACAAGAAATCCAATTTCTGGGACCAACCCTACAGCTATTTCCTGTTTATCTAAAATCAATATCTAATGGAATACATACTAAATAATACCAAATAGGTAGGTACATAGCTAAACTACCCAGACATTATCAAAGAAACAATCGGAAGGATTAACATGCATTTCTTCTTGTCAATAACCCATCATTCATCATTTCCTGGCGATGTCGTCAGGAAATGCCAATAACATCTAAATCTTCTAAAGGAAATAACAACATTAACGAACAACATCGGAGTAAAAACAAACAAGTTAATAATGAAAACACTCAAATATGGACAGTGGGTTTTTTCTTGCTATGGGTGCCCAGAGTTGATAGTGACGGAAATTCAACACCTAACTTGGTCATGGTACCTTGACGAGATGTGTATTTTGTGTATGCCGGTAGAGCTTCAAGTTGGAATAAAGTTAATTCCAAGTTGGATTTATACAGGATGTTATAAAAGGTCATGATCGCTGGTAGCTTGCGCCAAATAACCGGGACCCCAGGCTGATGGTCAAAGATGTCAGAGAATTTAACATCCATGTGCCGAATTGAAACATTGAGCCAACGCAAAGGAGCGGAGGTTTGTTAACGTTAATATTTAGATTATTTACCCTATCAGAAATTAATAAAGTGACTATGATGTGAGCCCGGGGGTCTCAAGTGTCCCGCCAATTCCTGTCCTTTATTGATTAATTTCCTTCGGAGCAGGATCTCTTTGCAGGAACTTCTGGTGATAATCTATTATTCTGGTAGTAATCAATAATTTTATCCTACATGAATTTAATGGAGCACCTATGTCTCTGAAGAATTTTAAAGGTAGACACTTAATACGATAATTATATGCAGAATACGGGAAAAGGCGAGTTGACTACCAAGTCCCAAAAAAATGCCCTTTTCTCATTTACAAGATTTGACCACTACGGCTTTGGGTTCATCCTGTCTAAGTTTGTCACATGATTCACACAGACAATGTCACATGTTACTAGTGAAGAGTAAGGTGACTTAGGTGATAGGCTGGTGTTTCCTATTACATCAAGTAACTACGGATTCGGACTATTACTATTAATGTCAGTCTTTATTGATTAATTTCCTTCGGAGCAGGATCTCTTTGCAAGAACTTCTGGTGGTAATCTATTATTCTGGTAGTAATCAATAATCTTATCCTACATGGATTTAATGGAGCACCTATGTAGATGTTCTACATCTTCAAAGCAGATTTAGCTAACAGAATCGCTGATGAATACACCTTCGGTGTGATCTAATTTTTCTAAGCCTTGTGTGATCTTGTCATTTGTGACCTCTGACATCTAGCCTCTCTGCTCTCTGATCAATTAATAATAATCAGCTTGGATATTATTTTATTACAGTTGAGAAAACAAGGTTATTGTAGCATTTAGATCAATTAATGACAGTCCTAGAGGAAATTCTATGTTAATCAGAGCTTCAGAACAACAGACAACTTGTCCATCATAACCTAGACCATCGCAGTATTCCTATTTTTTCTAACAAAATTCTTTTTAAAGAAAAGATTTATGTTACTCAGAACAACAGACAACTTGTCCATCATAACCTAGACCATCGCAGTATTCCTATTTTTTCTAACAAAATTCTTTTTAAAGAAAAGATTCAACATAATGTCAAAGAGAGCTGTCCTCAATAGCAGGTATTGGAAATAGAGCTCGTTTACCAGACGCTTTAGGTAAATAATCGCAGGAAAGTCTTTCTAGGATCTACACGTAGAGATGATGTCAAAGAGAGCTGTCTTCAATAGCAGGTATTGGAAATAGAGCTCGTTTACCAGACGCTTTAGGTAAATAATCGCAGGAAAGTCTTTCTAGGATCTACACGTAGATATTGTAGTCGATACGACGGTGTAAGTGTTGAGCATATTAAACAGGCAGGTGTAAGAGCTTTGTTTTGCCTCCAGAGGACACGTTCTCAAGTTGTTCTAGATATTGTTCACTTCTGAAGAATTTTAAAGGTAGGCACTTAATACGATAATTATATGCAGAATACGGGAAAAAGCGAGTTGACTACCAAGTCCCAAAAAATGCCCTTTTCTCATTTACAAGATTTGACCACTACGGCGTTGGGTTCACCCTGTATAAGTTTGTCACATGAGTCACACAGACAATGTCACATGTTACTAGTGAAGAGTAAGGTGACTTAGGTGATAGGCTGGTGTTTCCTATTACATCAAGTAAGTACGGGAAGTAGATATGGGTATAGACTATCTATACATAGTTCACTAAACATAGAATCTATAGATGCTTCTAAAGATAAGACAATATGACCCAAGCATGAAGGTGTCCCTACATGGAAGTTGGAATAAGTTGAGTTTTCTCGTGAAAACTTAGGCCGGGCGTTCACTATCAGATAGGTAGACCAGACAGATACGGATGAAATAGTCCGCCTGTCAGGTCTACCTGATAGTGAGTGGCTGGCCTAACAGTTTACCAAAGAGTTTACTAACCGAGGCGTTACTGTTTTTGATGTTTTCCTACATACTCGTAAAATATGACCCAAGCATGAAGGTGTACCCACAAGGAAGTTGGAATAAGTTGAGTTTTCTCGTGAAAACTTAGGCCAACCACTCACTATCAGGTAGAACTGACAGGTACACCTGATAAAGTCCGCCTGCCAGGTCTACCTGATTCCTGATAGTGAGTGGCTGGCCTAACAGTTTACCAAAGAGTTTAAGATACGATGGTGCAAGTGTTGAGCATATTAAACAGGCAGGTGTAAGAGCTTTGTTTTGCCTCCAGAGGACACGTTCTCAAGTTGTTCTAGATATTGTTCACATTATCTTCTTTATTATCATTATCTTCCTACATGAGCACACTTATTCGAAGCATAAATCTATTATGCTCTCAGAGATAAGACAATAATGATGTTGACCGGACTTAAGTAGAGGACATTACCTACCTCTACCAGTGTAAATTAATGATATCTACCAGTAGATGAAAATTAATAGTAAAGTAGGCACTTAGTACCCACACAAAGTTGATTGTTTTCATAAGTGACTCTGACTTCATCTGTAGTTCTCTGTAGTCTTCTTGAATCTACATAGGAGTCGTCTTCTGTTTGTGTGGTGCTTGTTTCCTAGTCAACTCGTTGACTGCTAGGTTATTTATGCACCTGACTGTAATTGGACACCCGCAAGGTGTGTGTTTACATAAAAACAAATAAAATAAGTAGAGTACTTACACGGACGAATATACTGTGTGTCTGTATGAGTAAGCAGGGTAAAGCTTGAATACCGTCCTTGGCGGTGAAAGTGTTAAGGTGTGTCCAAACATAGTCGACCAGCCGTTGGTCGGCGGCCGACGGACGAGGAGAAACTATGTTATCGAGGCAGTGTGGACGGTCCAGTCGACATCGATCGACGTTAAGTAGAGTACTTACACGGACGAATATACTGTGTGTCTGTATGAGTAAGCAGAGTAAAGCTTGAATACCGTCCTTGGCGGTGAAAGTGTTAAGGTGTGTCCAAACATGGTCGACCAGCCGTTGGTCGGCGGCCGACGGACGAGGAGAAACTATGTTATCGAGGCAGTGTGGACGGTCCAGTCGACATCGATCGACGCAACGGCCGGTCGACTATGTGTGGACCCACTTTTAGAAGTGAGCTGGCCCGGCCCTATCGGAATAACTGCTGGTGCTGATCGTAGTGATAGTGGATTGAGACCCTTCTTTGGGCCAAAATTATCCTGCTTTTAAGGTGCATCTATTCTAGAGCTGACCGGACTCAATGATGATCTTAAAAATGCCCTAATGCTAATCGCAGTGATCGTGCATTAAGAACCATATCTTGGGTCAAAATTATTCGGTTTTTAAGGCGCATCTACTCGAAGTCGACCAAACTCAATGTGATGTCCATCTTGAAAATGCCATTTCAGACATTTCCATTTGACACGAGTATTGGATACCTCGCAAATATCCTCTGCAAGTTGGTCACAGTCGATTTACATTACCAGAGGCACTAGGCAACCCATCTCTCTTCTAATGATCGTCTGTAACACTTCCATTACAGGAATTTTCTACACACATGGATACTTGTCAGGGCTTTGGGCAGAATTCTGAGATGTTTAGAAAAGCATCGGACAAATTGTAACAAATTGCACATAGATATGTCTATGTACGGTTTTTTAAATGCAGTTTCTGAGTTTCATGGAGTTTCATCCATGGTTCATAAATAACTGATGATAATGAATGACCCAGAGTAGTAGCAGTAGAGTGCAACTTGGAACCAATGTACAGTGTGTCGTTTCCTACTCCAAGTAGTTCCTCATTCGGTTTTCCTGGTGAAACATATGTAATGTTTGTACCTGGTGCAATTGGTGTAATCTCATCTTCAGATGGTGCAAACTGATATTTCCTCAATGTTCATCCTCAGACCAATATGATCCAATGCAGATATGGTTCCAATGCTATGCTTTGTAGCTTCTTGTGAACTGCATCCGTGAAACCATCGTCTAGTTTGCTGATGTAGTATTGGGTGCTTTACAGGAAATAAGGTTTTATATGGAACAATAGCAATTGGTCTCTGTGATTTCATTTGGATCTCTGTGGTTTTAATTGAATTCGAAATCAATGGAATTCTTTGTATGCGTTCTACAAGTCTCATTTAGTTTGTGTTGTGATTTTGGTTGCAACAAATTGTGCATGTCAGGTCATTGAGATATTTCCTCAATGTTCATCCTCAGACCAATATGATCCAATGCAGATATCGTTCCAATGCTATGCTTTGTAGCTTCTTGTGAACTGCATCCGTGAAACCATCGGCTAGTTTGCTGATGTAGTATTGGGTGCTTTACAGGAAATAAGGTTTTATATGGAACAATAGCCCCATAGTATTCCTGAGAAGGAACGGCAGATACCATCAGTTTGCTGTGGATCAGAAGATCAGGCAGCTAGGAAAAATTCTCATCTGATTCAACAGGATCTTTTCTTCTATGAATGAAATTCGAAGCAGTGATTCGGGGGAATTCTTGGGTGTAGTTATTCCTAAGAATATAATAAGGAAAGTAATAGAGCTTTTGATAGCACTTAGGGCTTAGGCCTTAGGGTGTCATTGCCAGACCAAGACAGATGTTGACTATCGCAGAAGACTTTGAGCTTTAGAGAACTTTACAGCATTTAGCTGAATAAAACCATTTATAAAACCACAAACACCACCAAAGCAGCAACTGTATAGCCTGAAGTCCATTATTTTGGCAATAAAAGAGAAAGCAAGAGATGAGAGTATAGGCAAGTGAATATAAGAAAATATACGAGAAAATAGAGGAGAAAAGCTATTGATTTTCGAAAACACCACACTATCCCTTTGGCGAAAATAGGGAGAAAGGAGAGGGAGAGAGAGAGGGAGAGAGAGAGAGAGAGAGAGAGAGAGAGAGAGAGAGAGAGAGAGAGAGAGAGAGAGAGTGAGAAGGAATGGCAGATACCATCACAGTTTGCTGTGGATCAGAAGATCAGGCAGCTAGGAAAAATTCTCATCTGGTTGAATATTGTAGATAAGTTGTCTCTTTGAACGGTGAGTATTTATTTGTAGATTTCTCATAATTATTTCTACTTATTTAATAATTATTACTCAGTTTAGGTCATTAGCGTTTGTACCATCAAGTATTTCAATGGGCTGGAAGATTTTGATCAAGAAGCATTTTTGAAATACAATCACTTGATTTAGAGTTTTGAAATGTAGCGTTTTCTAAAATGGGCAAAAAAAGTACACATCAAAGGAAGTATTGTCACATAGTTTTAGGATGTTTTCGTCACTGTAAGGTTTCAGCCTCCTTTCAGCGACAAACTACCCGGATACTCACATTAACCTCCACCCATCCTGAGAGTGGGGCCGATAAAAGCCAGCAATACTCGATTTCCCAGATGGTCATCCATCCAGGTGCTAACCCACGGTCAACTTTGTTCAACTTCAGTGATCTATAGGTATAGGAAATCTTACGTATTCTTGAGAGTTCATTGCAACGGTCAATACTGTATGTATGTATTTATTGTACCAATAGCATATGTACTTACATCCTCTGTATGTATTTATGGTATGACTTATGTACTTATTTATTCTACGAAAAGGTATTCCTTGAATCTTCCTTCTGATATGAAACTATGCATTGATGGATGGAAATTCCTTCTACAATACTCGTATGTGTAGTAGAAGTTCACACAGTGAGTCAGTCAGTCGTAAAATAAGCGATTTTCAAACCGTTTTTTCTACCCCTTCCGGTAAAGCTAGAACTTCGGAATAGTGTCTCTGTTTTTAAAAGGTCGTACTTGCGTACGGCAAAAATTTGCACGTACTTCATGTCTGCACTGACCAACTTAATGCCGTACACGGATCCGTGGAAAGACAACTTTATGAGACCAAGTTTGGAAGATAGGTCTGCAAACAAAAAGAGGGTCTGTAGAAAACGTGGCGTGTGTAGTAGACTTAACACTGACAATAGGCACCCCACTCTCTAGTCACTCTATAGCGTCCTATGAAAAATGTCTGAACCTACACAACCGTGCAAACGTAGCTTCTGTTCAAAACTCACTCGAGCCTCATCTGATAGTAAAAGTTTAAGTGTCTCTGTTTTTAAAAGATCGTACTTGCGTACGGCAAAAATTTGCACGTATACTTCATGTCTGCACTGACCAACTTAATGCCGTACACGGATCCGTGGAAAGACAACTTTAAGAGATCAAGTTTAAAAGATAAGTCTGTTGACAAAAAGAGGGTCTGTAGTCAACGTGGCGTGTGTAGTAGACTTAACACTGACAATAGGCACCCCACTCTCTAGTCACTCCATAGCGTCTTATGAAAAATGTCTGAACCTACACAACCGTGCAAACGTAGCTTCTGTTCAAAACTCACTCGAGCCTGAAATCTTTTTCGGATATTTTGAGAAAGGAACATCAAGAAAAGGGGGAAGAGAAATCGAAAGAAGGGGAAGAATATTAATGAACGGTATGAAAGCAAGGATAACGAAAGCAAGAAAGCCCGTCAGGAATTAAAGACCTCCAGCACCCTTACAAGTAAAATTAATGAGTCATAGAAACAACACTTGAAAAGCAGTTCAGCTTACGAATACCGTATGTCTAATGTACGGTATGAAAGCAAGGATAACGAAAGCAAGAAAGCCCGTCAGGAATTCAAGTCCTCCAGCACCCTTACAAGTAAAATTAATGAGTCATAGAAACAACACTTGAAAAGCAGTTCAGCTTACGAATACCGTATGTCTGTTGTTGTGTTAACCACCCTATATCAGGATTAATAATTATTTGTATAATCGTATATTTTCAAGGGTTTTGTATTTCATCGATACCAAACCTACCAAAAACCTTGGTTCAGGACGGAACTTTGAACCACATGTTTTCGACTCCCCATGAGCTCACGTGACGTGAGGGTAGTGTGTTTTCACCATAAGTGCCTAAGGTACAACTGACGTACCTATCAAGTGTCGGTAAGACCGTCTTTTTTTTAAGAGGTTTGACAGAGGGAACTGTAACTGCTATGGTCTTATCGTCCCGAAAATCGAAGAGAGAAGGAAGACAGGAAAGTTTAAACTGAAATCCAGAACAGGGGGTCGCCGGTCGTTAAGCAAGTGTACGAGGACCTTTTACCACACTGTATACCTATATGCATTCAGAATAGAGGGACCACCCAGTATAATACATTTTAGGCAGTGAAAAATAAACAAGTGAAATTACATAAGGATGAAATTTGAAAGCTTTTTTTCCTTATTTCATTATTTTATTATGATTGTTCTTTTTTTTTATTGTGCTTAACTGATGAAGTAAATATCTAAAATAATGACATGTAGGAGTAGGAGTTGGTAGTAGGTAGTATTAGAGAGTAAATATGTTGAAATGGGGTGCCTATCTGTCTGTCTTACACACGAAATTCAAAAATTGAGGAGGGTTAACAGCAGGGGTTGGTAAACTAAACCCTCTTAAATAGTTTACATAGGGCCCCCGAGCCAGCGACGAAAGCACCTTGAATACACAAGTATCCTATACCTTAATTAGACTTACTTTATCATGGACACTCGTTGCTATCTTGAAAGCCCAGAAGAGGTTAGGTAGTAGAACAGCCGCGGTTTCGCCAAATGGTGATTCCAGAATAAAGTAGAGATAATTTTCCATACAACGGGGTGGTGGTCTCTAACCATGTTTAATTGGCTCGCCCTGACCCGCTGTCAACCATCGTGAGGGCTTATCCTTATGCTTTAAAATGGAGAGGACTCTTTAAGAACTGGCAGCTACTCGTAGTTAGGCTGGTTAGGGTGGAAATAAAAGCCAGGTGGCTGTACCTTACTCGTGAACATCTGAAGTGTCCTGAAATAACCTGAAGTAATCTGAACTTCTCTTTTCTCTCTACTTCCTTTTCCTCTCATTTTCGGCCAAAAACTTTTCCTCTGCTCTCTTCATTTACACCATGTTTAATTGGCTCGCCCTGACCCGCTGTCAACCATCGTGAGGACTTATCCTTATAATTTAAAACAGAGAGAACTCTTTAAGAACTGGCAGCTACTCGTAGTTAGGCTGGTTAGGGTGGAAATAAAAGCCAGGTGGCTATACCTTACTCGTGAACATCTGAAGTGTCCTGAAGTAATCTGAACTTCTCTTTTCTCTCTACTTCCTTTTCCTCTCATTTTCGGCCAAAAACTTTTCCTCTGCTCTCTTCATTTACTTCCTCTCCGATTTTCGTTCAAAACTATTTAGAAGAATTGTGCTGATCGATCCCCAACGAGTTCTTCAACTACGTCGTCTACAGTCTGCCTACTTTTGTTTACTCAATTCATTAACTTTATTATCAAATTATGATCCTCTTTCTTTTCCTTCTTCTAGCCTTAATCCCTCTATTTCCTTGCATATTTTTCCCCCAGTGTGTTTCTTTTATGATTAGTTCGGGGCGATAAATTTTCATTAGAGGTAAAAGATGCCCTTAAAACTGCATCGTCTGATGTATGGCTTCTCGGCTTGTTTTAGAGGTCTGTAAATGTTTTATGTTGTTTCAAAGTATTCCTTGCATATTTTTCCCCCAGTGTGTTTCTTTTATGATTAGTTCGGGGCGATAAATTTTCATTAGAGGTAAATTAAATTTTACACGTCATTGCAACGAACGAGGATCTGAGTCAATTTACTGAAAAGATGCCCTTAAAACTGCATCGTCTGATGTATGGCTTCTCGGCTTGTTTTAGAGGTCTGTAAATGTTTTATGTTGTTTCAAAGTAATTCAAAGTCGTTAAAGCTTTTTATTTCGAATTCAGATAGGGGTGGAATTCTTGTGTGTTTTTTGGGGGTTATTGGAAGCACTTGAAATTTTAGTTGTATGACGAATTGGAGATCCTTGTTGAGTTTGTTGTTTGTGTTGAGTAGGGTGTTTTTATGGTCTATTTTGTTGTTCTTGTGTTAGGTTCCTACCACTCTTGGATTTACGAGGCATTATAACTATAGGTCTGTATATTATGTAGATGAAGCTTTTTATTTCAAATTCAGATAGGGGTGGAATTCTTGTGTGTTTTTTGGGGGTTATTTGAAGCACTTGAAATTTTAGTTGTATGACGAATTGGAGATCCTTCTTGTTGAGTTTGTTGTTTGTGTTGAGTAGGGTGTTTTTATGGTCTGTTTTGTTGTTCTTGTGTTAGGTTCCTACCACTCTTGGATTTACGAGGCATTATAACTATAGGTCTGTATATTATGTAGATGCCTATCTAATTGTAAATGTAAATGCAAGTATGTATGTATGAAATCTAGTTGTATATGTACCTATGTCTGGAAGAATTGCATCCAGGTGAGCTATCCTTGTTCCTAGTATCTATTTAATAATTTACCTACTTATAAATTCAGATCTACTTGCATTGTACTGCTATCATCTTCGGATAATTTCCTTTTCAATATTCAGCATGTTTCCATAGCCGTGTTCTGTTGCGGCCTTGCCACTGTACTGTTAATTTCTTCTGTTTCTTGTTCTTCCTCTTCTACTGCTTTTTCTTCTTTTCCTTTTTCTTATTCTTCGTTTCGCTGCATTGCTAGATGTTAGATTTTTATCGTCGTAATTGGATAATGGATTTCTAATTGCCCCGTTTGGATATGAATCTCGGCTGTTACTTCCATTGCTTGTATTCTTGGACCTCTATTTAGATATTTCCCTGCTTTGTTTTCAATGTTTTCTTGGATGTTTTTTCGAACTGTCCGATGTCCGTTTCCTACTTCTTTGTTACATGGTAATTCTACAAGTTCCTCTTGTACTACTTCTTGTTCTTCTTCGTATTCTTTTGCTTTTCTTCTTCTTCTGCTGCTTCTGTTTCTTCAAAAGAATTTCTTATTCCTATTCTTCTTTTGCTTCTTCTTGTACTGTCAGTATAATTCTAACCATTTTTGTTCCATTAGTATACTCGAACCTGCAGATTGCTGCAAGAACGCAACTCTTGCACCTGTTCTAGAGTTCTTGTGGGTGCACGTCAGTATTTGCGTTGGCACCCAAGCAGTGGACACCTGTGTTGGTCTTTAGATACCAAGGTATCTAATTCTGTTTATTATTACGATTAGAAAGAAATTTCCTGAATATTTCAACCTGCTACATCTAGAAGGTACATAGGTCAAATTAAACTGTGGAACGCTCATGAAAAAGACCCTTAAGGATGTATAACTGAACTGTGGAACTTTGCTCATGAAAAAGGCCGTCACGGGACCACCGGACGTCTAACTGGGCTTAATAATCTAAGGAGAAAATTTCCTTTGAGTTGAAAATTCTGTCAAATTTACAATGATAGAGGCAACTGTAACAACGGAGGTCTTATCGTCCTGAAATCGAAGAGAAGGAATACAGGTCAAGGAAATGAAATACAGGATAGGAGACTCCAGCCGTTCCGAGAACGAACCTTATCTGTTTAGAATAAAGTTCGCCCCGGACGGGCAACCACGAACTAGACCTAGCGCTTACAAAACAGGCGCTACCTTCTAAGTTCTATGCTAACTAGGCTGGAAGTATTACGTAGGTTTCTAATATTCTAATAGGTACTCTTATAAGAAAAGACAACAGTGACAATAGCTAGGTAGGTTCCGAGTTAATATAAACAGTGTAAGCTGAAGTCGCTGAACACCAAGGTGTTGACTGTGGCACATTTTTATTTGTTTTTATGTAAACACACACCTTGCGGGTGTCCAATTACAGTCAGGTGCATAAATAACCTAGCAGTCAACGAGTTGACTAGCAAACAAGCACCACACAAACAGAAGACGACTCCTATGTAGATTCAAGAAGACTACAGAGAACTACAGATGGAGTCAGAGTCACTTATGAAAACAATCAACTTTTGTGGGTATCACAGCATTACTAAGTGCCTAATACTTTACTATTAATTTTCATCTACTGGTATCATTAATTTACACTGGTAGAGGTAGGTAATGTTGCCAAATAAAGAAAATAATCAACGAATGTACGAGTATGTAGGAAAACATCAAAAACAGTAACGCCTCGGTTAGTAAACTCTTTGGTAAGTTCATCTTGAGTGTTCTTGAGGTTTTTTTCATTACCATTTGTTTCTGGACTTCCAGTAATTTAATTTACATGCCTCATTAGACCTGATTCTGTTTTTACACCGAATAAGGATGACTTTCATGTTGAATACACTGATTCATTGTATTTAATTATTGCAGACTGCAGTGCTCAATTTTCAAAGAAGATCGGTGCCTAATTCTATTTGAATCCGAAATAGCATAATAGGTAGCTCATAACTTCATATTTTCCTTTTAACCTATTTACTTGTATTACTTTGAGGTAGGTAAAGTTTTCACATATCGGTACTGAAAATGGACAGAAGCCTACTCTTATCTCTGATTTGCAACTTGTCTATATGTCCTTGTATTGCTCCTACTTTTGTAGGTAGGTTCTTATTGTAATTACTTTTGTATATACTATAAAAGAGAGTACTTTTATTTATTATCTACTATTCTACTCTTATGTAGGCAACTCTTTTGTTTTTTTGCTGACAAGTTAACTGCAAGGCACATTTAATGAGAAAATAATAGCCTGGTCTGTGTGCAGATTTAACAGTTGGAGATTCATCTTGAGTGTTCTTGAGGTTTTTTTTCATTACCATTTGTTTCTGGACTTCCAGTAATTTAATTTACATGCCTCATTAGACCTGATTCTGTTTTTACACCGAATTAGGTTTTGGAGTACTCTAGCGAGTTCTTTGATTGTGTTATCGTGTAATGAAGCAAAACATTTTCTTCTTGGAGTTCTTTAACAGCATTGAGTGTGGCTGACGCTTCTTTTATGTCTTCAGCTAGTGCTTTCAGATGCTGGTACCTACTCCTAGTGGCTTAGCCACCAGTATACCTTCGAGTTGGGCATAACTAATGCAAGAAATTACTGGGAACTTGCGTAGATTTTTGCTAGACAGAATCTTGGAAAGTAGTCTTCATGCATACTTCTCAGACGACCAAGAGTAGAAATTTGCTGAAGTAATTGAAATTATCTACAGGTCCTACTTACCCAGTAGCTAGCTACCTAATGGAGGCAAACATAAGGTCAAATGGTCAAGTCTGTTAGATACATAGGTACAGGTACCTAACTTAAATTTCAAATCCCATTTTCATAGGTATGTAGGTAACATTACATAGGTGGGAGTGTAGGAGAAGCAGTAAGAAAAAGGGGAGACAGGTTTAAGAGGAGAGAGAGGGGATGATGTGAAGTAGGAGGAGGAGGGTGAGGGGTAAAAGAAGGATTAGGAGGGGTAAGAGGAGAAGGAGAAGGGGGTGAAGAAAATAAAAAGGGTCTGAAAGGTACTTAAATTTCAAATCCCATTTTCATAGGTACATAGGTAACATTTTATAGGTAGGAGAAGCAGTAAGAAAAAGGGGAGACAGGTTTAAGAGGAGAAAGAGGGGATGATGTGAAGTAGGAGGAGGAGGAGGAGGAGGGTGAGGGGTAAAAGAAGGATTAGGAGGGGTAAGAGGAGAAGGAGAAGGGGGTGAAGAAAATAAAAAGGGTCTGAAACTCTTTTAGTACTTTTTTCCTTATTTCAATTACTTGGTTGCTTCCTTCTTGTAGGGTACCCAGGTACTTTCTGCACTGAGTGTGACTGACGCTTCTTTAATGTCTTCAGCTAGTGCCTCATACGGTTCTTGCCTCCCAATCCCAATGTCCTTTCCTGCTCTTGATTACCACCTTATAGGTAGGTATGTTTTTCTATAACTTTACTGCAAAGATTCGAACTACATGTGACCTACCTACAATATTGTAGTCATACGAGTTAACACTTGGGTATACATATCCCAATATACCTACCTACTCCAAGTGGCTTAGCCACCAGCATTTCTACAAACCTACCTATATCTTGGAGTTGGGCATAACTAATGCAAGAAATTAACTTCGAACTTGTGTAGATTTTTGCTAGACAGACTGTTGGAAAGTAGTCTTCATGTACACTTCTCAGACGACCAAGAGTAGAAATTTGCTGAAGTAATTGAAATTATCTCCAGGTCCTACTTACCCAGTAGCTAGCTACCTAATGGAGGCAAACATAAGGATAAGGTCAAATGGTCAAGTCTGTTAGATACATAGGTACAGGTACCTACTTAAATTTCAAATCCCATTTTCATAGGCAGGTAACATTTCATAGGTAGGAGAAGCAGTAAGAAGAATACAATAGTCCGTCCCTTATACCTTTTATTACTATTGTAATAATAAAGGAAGGACGGACTAAAAAGGGGAGACAGGTTTAAGAGGAGAGAGAGGGGATGATGTGAAGGAGGAGGAGGGTGAGGGTGAGGGGTAAAAGAAGGATTAGGAGGGGTAAGAGGAGAAGGAAAAGGGGGTGAAGAAAATAAAAAGGGTCTGAAAGGGTAGGGGGACGAGTAGGGGGACGAAAACATGGCCAGGCATACGGAAAACGCAATTACGACCGGTGGATTTTCCTATAACGACGCGTTATTCGATTTTGGGACAAAAGAAGGGGAAGTGGGTTCTGCCGCAGCCGATTTTTTCCCCCTTCTCCTTAGATTCCCCCCCTCCCCCTCCATTTGATAGATTTGACATGAGACATGGGCAAAGGGGCGGGAGGTGGGGTATAGTAGGGGGATGAAAGGAGGGGAAGAGGGATGATATAATGATAGGAGGGAGGGATGGCAGAGGTGGATGGTTTGTATAATAAAAGGAGGGGAGGGGATGGCAGAATGGGTGAGGGTGGGGGTTAATTTGTTTGGACGCCTAGAAATGCGTTTTTGAAGAGGGGGAAATGACTGAGATTGTCGAAAATGCTCTATTTATTTAACGCTTCTCTTTTTTTATGTGAGAGGTATTTTGTGTGAGTTTTCGTTAGTTCTTTCCTACTACTTATGAGTTATAACTTGCATGAGTTACAAGTAGGTAGAACTCTCACTCGTGTCGCTAATTGCGGAACCATCTTTCCATCTGCTTTTATGAGTTTGTCTTTATTAATGACATTGTGTCTGCTTTGATATGTTTTCCTATATTGTTATAGTATTGTATCAGCTTTTATATGTTTGCCCACACTGTTATGGTATTGTTCTAGTCTTCTAATTAATTGGATAGGTTCATTTTGTCTTCAATGTCACTGATGATTGTTGCAGATGACATACCTAGTGTTTTGCAACTTTGGTGCTAGGCTTCCTTGTACTTTTGCTTTTCACTTTTCATATCCCAGTGGTTTAGGGGTCAACACAATCGCTTGGTAAACAGGAAGGTATGTGTTCATCCCGACCATCAAGGAGGTATGAAATTTTATCCTCACTTTTGTTTGATGGAGACCCTTTCTAGCTTTCTGCAAACCCTGTCTTCCTGTCCAATTTGTTCGTTTCTTGTCTCCAAATAAACTGGATCCCATTAAATCCTATGCTTTGTTTGTTGTGCCCAAATGGTATCTCATTTATTTGATTGTTATTTGCCTGAACACTTCTGCGTTATCACTGTGGATCTTAATTGGTCTCTGATGTGATTTCATTTGGATCTCTGTGGTTTTAATTGAATTCGGAATCAATGGAATTCTTTGTATGCGTTCTACAAGTCTCATTTAGTTTGTGTTGTGATTTTGGTTGCAACAAATTGTGCATGTCAGGTCAGTCCTAACAGTGTCATTGTCAGACCAAGACAGATGTTGACTATCGCAGAAGACTTTGAGCTTTAGAGAACTTTATAGCGTTTAGATTAATAAAACTATTCATAATAAACCATCAAACACCACCAACACCACCACCAAAGCAGGAACTGTCAAATCGAAAGTCCATTATTTTGGCATCAATAAAAGAGAAATCAAGAGATGAGAGTATAGGCAAGTGAATATAAGAAAATATACGAGAAAATAGAGGAGAAAAGCTATTGATTTTCGAAAACACCACACTATCCCTTTGGCGAAAATAGGGAGAAAGGAGAGGGAGAGAGAGAGGGAGAGAGAGAGAGAGAGAGAGAGAGAGAGAGAGAGAGAGAGAGAGAGAGAGAGAGACATGCAGAATATTCACGTATGTTCCCGAGGGTCCCAGAACTGAAAATAATATTAGGGTAGGTTTTTTGTTCATTTCTGCATGCTCTCTGACCCAGGGGTGTCCAAATTAAAACACCAGGATATGTGGGACCGCGTTTCCAGGGGATTTGAAATGTCGATTGTCGATCCGTTGACCAGAAATGGGCAAAAAAAGTACACATCAAAGGAAGTATTGTCACATGGTTTTAGGATGTTTTCGTCACTGTATATACTAAGGTCTTTAGTGACAAAGGTTTCAGCCTTCATTCAGCGACAAACTACCCGGATACTCACATTAACCTCCACCCATCCTGAGAGTGAGGCCGAGAAAAGCCAGCAACACTCGCGATTTCCCAGATGGTCATCCATCCAGGTGCTAACCCACGGTCAACTTTGTTCAACTTCAGTGATCTATAGGTATAGGAAATCTTACGTATTCTTGAGAGTTCATTGCAACGGTCAATACATCAATTAGACAGGGGTGTCCAAATTAAACCACTAGGATATATGGGACCGCGTTTCCAGGGGATTTGAAATTTCGATCCGTTGATCAGAAATGGGCAAAAAAAGTACACATCAAAGGAAGTATTGTCACATGGTTTTAGGATGTTTTCGTCACTGTATATACTAAGGTCTTTAGTGACAAAGGTTTCAGCCTTCATTCAGCGACAAACTACCCGAATACTCACATTAACCTCCCATCCTGAGAGTGGGGCCGAGAAAAGCCACTCGATTTCCCAGATGGTCATCCATCGAGGTACCAACCCACGGTCAACTTTGTTCAACTTCAGTGATCTATAGGTATAGGAAATCTTACGTATTCTTGAGAGTTCATTGCAACGGTCAATACATCAATTAGACTTACTTTATCATGGACTATTACTGTCTACCGCGGCTGTTCTACTACCTAACCTCTTCTGGGCTTTCAAGATAGTGTCCATGATAAAGTAAGTCTAATTAAGGTATAGGAAACTTGTGTATTCAAGGTGCTTTCGTCGCTGGCTCGGGGGCCCTATGTAAACTATTTAAGAGGGCTCAGTTTACCAACCCCTGATGTTTAACCCTCCTCAATTTTTGAATTTCGTGTGTCAGACAGATAGGCACCCCATTTCAACATATTTACTCTCTAATACTACCTACTCCTACTCCTACATGTCATTATTTTAAATATATACTTCAGTTAAGCACAATAAAAAAGAACAATCATAATAAAAATGAAATAAAAAAAAAGCTTTCAAATTTCATCCTTAGGTATATTGTAATTTCACTTGTTTTTCACCGTCTAAAATGTATTAGGTATACTGGGTGGTCCCTCTATTCTGAGTGCATATTAGGTATACAGTGTGGTACAGGGCTTACTTATACTTAACGACCGGCGCGGCGACCCCTCGGTTCTGGGTTTCAGTCTAAACTTCGTTTACCCAAAATCTCCCCTCTCTTGGCGTCTCCATTTTTTAACCTACCCCTCTTTTACCGAAAATCTCCCCTTTCATTTGAGATCCCTATTATTTAGTCTCCCCCCTCTTTCCTCCGATTTCCCCCACCTACATTTTCTCTTTCGCAACCTTTTCCATTTCCTCCCTCCCCTCACTTTGTCTCCCTCTCTCCCGACCCTTGTATACGGAAATAAAATATCGCAGGGGGAGAATAAATATCACCTGTCCCTTGTTTGGAGGTTTTTCTCCCCCCCCCCCAAATTTTCTTTCAAATTCTGTCTTTTTTGTGTGATGTGGTTTTGAAACAATCACATCTCTGTGTTTTAAGCATAAGGATAAGTCCTCACGATGATTGACAGCGGGTCAGGGCGAGCCAATTAAACATGGTTAGAGACCATCACCCCGTTGTATGGAAGAATTATCTCTACTTTATTCTGGAATCACCATTTGGCGAACGCTAAAGCCGCTAAAACAACAAATGGAAGGGAAAGTTGAGATTTCTTACCTTGCTTGACGGAGACATATTTGGAGTTGAGCGCCGCGATGAAGGAAGCCTGGGGCAGAGAGTCTTCCAATGTGAATAGTTCATCTTTGGTGACGGTATTGGAGCGGGTTTTGAGAATGGCTTTGGATCCGATCGGAGACAGATAGGCTCCGCTGTTGTCTCGCAGAGCGATTTGACCTGGAAAAAGGGATTCGGTAAAGATCGGTGTTCTTAGTTTACCTCTGTCTCTTGAGTTTTACTTCAAATGAAAAGAGAAAAGTTGATGGAAACAACAACTGGAAGGGAAAGTTGAGATTTCTTACCTTGCTTGACGGAGACATATTTGGAGTTGAGCGCCGCAATGAAGGAAGCCTGGGGCAGAGAGTCTTCCAATGTGAACAGTTCATCTTTGGTGACGGTATTGGAGCGGGTTTTGAGAATGGCTTTGGATCCGATCGGAGACAGATAGGCTCCGCTGTTGTCTCGCAGAGCGATTTGACCTGGAAAAAGGGATTCGGTAAAGATCGGTGTTCTTAGTTTACCTCTGTCTCTTGAGTTTTACTTCAAATGAAAAGAGAGAAGTTGGTGTTATTGCCAAAACTATTTCTTCAGTTCATGCTCCACTTTTCGTTGTGTATTTTCTGCTGAAAATTGCCTTCCTACACTTTAAGTTGTGGATCGCGTAGGTACTGAAAATGGCTTTCCTACGACTCAATTTGGGATTTGGGACCTGCCACTGTGGGATCTGAGGGGCCCCTTTGGTTGTGAACCCAACCCTTAGAAAGTACCTATACTAGTGAGACTGTTGACATTTGGTTTCTAAAAATCTGGTGTAAACATCACACGACTTTCTATTACATTAAGTCGGACAGTTCTAAAAGTTTCACCATTCGATTCCGCGTGAAAAATCACATGAGATTGACTATTCACTTGCTTATTTGGTAACGGTTCACAAATAAAAGGGAAATTTGTCGACACAGGGAAGTATCGAACCCGCAACTTCTCAACCGTAAGTCAAACAGTACTAAAAGTAGCACCATTCGATTCGGCGTGAAAAATCACATTGATTAGAATATTCACATCCAAATGACCAAATGTTTTCGATGTCTCTTACCGTGTATACGAAATAAGGGTTAAGCAACAATGACTTTGGTTAACATCAGGATGGGTGACTATCCGATTTTTACCAAATTGGTACAGTCGCGTCCTTGGACCGTACCGGGATAGCATACCAAATTTCATCTCTTTACGACAAACCGTTCTTGAGATATTTTGTTCACAAAAGCACTAGCTGAAGACATAAAAGAAGCGTCAGCCACACTCAATGCTGTTAAAGAACTCCAAGAAGAAAATGTTTTGCTTCATTACACGATAACACAATCAAAGAACTCGCTAGAGTACTCCAAAACCTAATTCGGTGTAAAAACAGAATCAGGTCTAATGAGGCATGTAAATTAAATTACTGGAAGTCCAGAAACAAATGGTAATGAAAAAAAACCTCAAGAACACTCAAGATGAATCTCCAACTGTTAAATCTGCACACAGACCAGGCTATTATTTTCTCATTAAATGTGCCTTGCAGTTAACTTGTCAGCAAAAAAACAAAAGAGTTGCCTACATAAGAGTAGAGTAGTAGATAATAAATAAAAGTACTCTCTTTTATAGTTTATACAAAAGTAATTACAATAAGAACCTACCTACAAAAGTAGGAGCAATACAAGGACATATAGACAAGTAGCAAATCAGAGATAAGAGTAAGCTTCTGTCCATTTTCAGTACCGATATGTGAAAACTTTACCTACCTCAAAGTAATACATGTAAATAGGTTAAAAGGAAACTATGAAGTTATGAGCAACCTATTATGCTATTTCGGATTCAAATAGAATTAGGCACGGATCTTCTTTGAAAATTGAGCACTGCAGTCTGCAATAATTAAATGCAATGAATCAGTGTATTCAACATGAAAGTCATGGATATTCCACTGTTAAAATCTTCTTTTGCATGTTTCTCAACTTTGTGTCACCATAATTTATTCGAATTTCGTTTGAAAATGGAAACGCAAAGTCAGAGCCCTCTATGTAGAATGACTCGGGACAATTCTCGGTACAGATGACTCACATGAGTCAACATACTGAAGTATATGTAAAGAAGGTTGTATACTTGTACCCAGGGCAGTATTTAGAGCACCCCCGGTACACCACTGTTTGGACTCTTGGGCCTTCCCTCGATAAAATCCTGGATACGGCCCTGGTGAAGATTGTGACTACTGAAGAATATCACTTGTGTCAGCTAGCAATAGTGCTGTATCATAGGTGTGAAAGTAGACTTTACAATGTGGAATGAATGGAGAAGCTCTCATTCAGAGTTAGAATCAAGAAGAATGTTTGTTTTACTACTGTCATAGGATAGGTTGGTCACTGACCTAACTATTATAGGGTAATGGACCTGTACCAGCAGTGTACCTAGTTCTGTGTTAGGTTAGGTTACTAAACAACGGTGGTATATTACTGAACATCACATTATAGGGTAATGGACCTGTACCAGCAGTGTACCTAGTTCAGTGTTAGGTTAGGTTACTAAACAACGGTGGTATATTACTGAACATCCCTAAATAGACTTGACTTGAGAAAAGTATATCTACACTACTTGTACATGTACCTGCTTGCTACCATAATTGTACATCCTCAAGAATCAAATGAGAAGGAATACCTCTTCATAATAACACCCTATACATTAAACTTGGAGCACAACTTGATGCCTCACAAACAAATCGTTGTAGCAGGTTGAAATATTCAGGAAATTTCTTTCTAATCGTAATAATAAACAGAATTAGATGTACATGTACCTGGTACCATAATTGTACATCCTCAAGAATCAAATGAGAAGGAATACCTCTTCATAATAACACCCATTAAACTTGGTGTACAACTTGATGCCTCACAAACAAATCGTTGTAGCAGGTTGAAATATTCAGGAAATTTCTTTCTAATCGTAATAATAAACAGAATTAGATACCTTGGTATCTAAAGACCAACACAGGTGTCCACTGCTTGGGTGCCAACGCAAATACTGACGTGCACCCACAAGAACTCTAGAACAGGTGCAAGAGTTGCGTTCTTGCAGCAATCTGCAGGTTCGAGTATACTAATGGAACAAAAATGGTTAGAATTATACTGACAGTACAAGAAGAAGCAAAAGAAGAATAGGAATAAGAAATTCTTTTGAAGAAACAGAAGCAGCAGAAGAAGAAGAAAAGCAAAAGAATACGAAGAAGAACAAGAAGTAGTACAAGAGGAACTTGTAGAATTACCATGTAACAAAGAAGTAGGAAACGGACATCGGACAGTTCGAAAAAACATCCAAGAAAACATTGAAAACTCAACTCAAACATTTACTCAACTCGATCGCCGATTGGTTGAACCCGCACAAGTTTAAGACAATCTTTATCAGTGTTGGCGAATGACTCAATCGAATCAACAGCAGCAATGACCGGTTGGGTTAATAACTTTGTGTTCATAGAAAACGATTGATTTCTGTGTTTATATTCCTGTAATTAGGCGAAGTGGAAGTTCAATTAACCCTTTACGTACTCTGATGAGAATTAAGAAGGTCAGTAACATACGAAGAACAAAAGTCGGTACTCCACGCTAGGGAGTAGGTAGGTAGGTTCGTCATTTTCAGACAAGGGTGTTATTGGCCATCCATCCCGGCATCGGTTAGACTAGACGAAACATTTTCATTCATGTAAAAGAAGATATTGGGACGAACAGTTTCCTACAAAACGCACCAAATGTCTGAGGAGTTTAAATTTAAACTTTTAAAGGTTCAAATTAAGGTCAGTAACATACGAAGAACAAGAGTCGGTACTCCACGCTAGGGAGTAGGTAGGTATAAATTTGAAGTTGAATCGTCATTTTCAGACAAGGGTGTTATTGGCCATCCATCCCGGCATCGGTTAGACTAGACGAAACATTTTCATGTAAAAGAAGATATTGGGACGAACAGTTTCCTACAAAACGCACCAAATGTCTGAGGAGTTTAAATTTAAACTTTTAAAGGTTCGGTCTGTTGGGCCAGTGACCGAGGCTGGACGCCCTCCTCCCACCTTCGTAAATATCTATCTAATTGGTCAAATCGTAATCGCATGTCGATATTGTCATACATCAAATTCGAAAATAATGGTATGATTCGTGTACTTACAAACGATAGGAAACAATTTAAAGCGATTTCTATTAAAGATTTCTGACAAAGGAACACAATTCTAGTATGGGTTAACTTTACATTGAATTACAATAAGAATTCCGATGTCCTAGTTCTCTTACTTACAAAGGATAGGAAACAATGTAAAGCGATTTCTGTTTTAAAGATTTCTGACAAAGGAACACAATTCTAGTATGGGTTAACTTTACATTGAATTACAATAAGAATTCCGATGTCCTAGTTCTCTTTACGTATATTATTTTTCTTTCATTTCATCTCGTTTTCGACTACTTGTATCATTTAGCTGTAATCTCATTAGCGGAAGAGTGGAACACCTTTGTTGGATGTCGAAGTTAAAGACATGATTTTTACGATGTTGAATACACCGATTCCTGACAGATTACTAAAGTAAGAAGGTGTTCTCAGCGTTGTGAGGACAACTGAACTAACTGAATTGCTGGTTAAACTCCAGCAAGGGAAGTAATGCCACGCTTTGCCTAGGCAGTGTATACCACCTTAGATAAAGCTCAATATTCTCACTGCGTTTAATTCTACATAATCATATGTTTCGAGCTTGATTGACCTGATTTTGTATCAAACATAGAAACTTAACATAGAAAACATAGTATCAAGCATAGAAACATAAACATCTGATGTTTGATCTAGTGAAATGAGCTAATGAATCTAATGATCGAGATTGATTGAACGCATTTCTATTCCTTGGAATCGAGAGGGATAATTGAGCGACTGTTGAAAAGGGCTGCAAACCGTCCCAACTGTAAACTGTTGAGATAAATGGACTACATGTCCTAATTCGACAGTCTTAATAAAGCACTTATATCTTACTTATTATTTAAATACAAATAAATAAAATAAAATTGTAAAATCATCGTCTTCATGGAAACAATTAGGAAACACTTTCACCTACTGAAGGACCTTAATTAGACTGCGAAGGTAAAGTAAAACCTTCGACCATACAGGGATTTAAACCCGGCGGGGTGCCTATTGTCAGTGTTAAGTCTACTACACGCGCCACGTTTTCTACAGACCCTCTTTTTGTCTACAGACTTATCTTCCAAACTTGGTCTCATAAAGCTGTCTTTCCACGGATCCGTGTACGGCATTAAGTTGGTCAGTGCAGACATGAAGTACCTACGTGCAAATTTTTGCCGTACGCAAGTACGATCTTTTAAAAACAGAGACACCTAAACTTTTACTATCAGATGAACTTCTACTACACATACGAGTATTGTAGAAGGAATTTCCATCCATCAATGCATAGTTTCATATCAGAAGGAAGATTCAAGGAATACCTATTCGTAGAATAAATACATAAGTCATACCATAAATACATACAGAGGATGTAAGTACATATGCTATTGGTACAATAAATACATACATAGCATAATTATAGGTAAGTACCTACTCACACTACTGGTACAATAAATACATCGTCATGTGAGTAATGACCAAATGACTCAGTAGAGGATGTAAACAATTACTCAACTCAAACATTTACTCAACTCGATCGCCGATTGGTTGAACCCGCACAAGTTCAAGACAATCTTTATCAGTGTTGGCGAATGACTCAATCGAATCCACAGCAGCAATGACCGGTTGGGTTAATGACTTTGTGTTCATAGAAAACGATTGATTTCTGTGTATATATTCCTGTAATTAGGCGAAGTGGAAGTTCAGTTAACCCTTTACGTACTCTGATGAGAATTAAGAAGGTCAGTAACATACGAAGAACAAGAGTCGGTACTCCACGCTAGGGAGTAGGTAGGTATAAATTTGAAGTTGAATCGTCATTTTCAGACAAGGGTGTTATTGGCCATCCATCCCGGCATCGGTTAGACTAGACGAAACATTTTCATGTAAAAGAAGATATAGGGACGAACAGTTTCCTACAAAACGCACCAAATGTCTGAGGAGTTTAAATTTAAACTTTTAAAGGTTCGGTCTGTTGGGCCAGTGACCGAGGCTGGACGCCCTCCTCCCACCTTCGTAAATATCTATCTAATTGGTCAAATCGTAATCGCATGTCGATATTGTCATACATCAAAACCGAAAATAATGGTATGATTCGTGTACTTACAAAGGATAGGAAACAATGTAAAGCGATTTCTGTTTTAAAGATTTCTGACAAAGGAACACAATTCTAGTATGGGTTAACTTTACATTGAATTACAATAAGAATTCCGATGTCCTAGTTCTCTTTCTCCGTGATTATAAAGAAATAATTATTTACAAGAAAACTTAGATAAAGCTCAATATTCTCACTGCGTTTAATTCTACATAATCATATGTTTCGAGCTTGATTGACCTGATTTTGTATCAAACATAGAAACTTAACATAGAAAACATAGTATCAAGCATAGAAACATAAACATCTGATGTTTGATCTAGTGAAATGAGCTAATGAATCTAATGATCGAGATTGATTGAACGCATTTCTATTCCTTGGAATCGAGAGGGATAATTGAGCGACTGTTGAAAAGGGCTGCAAACCGTCCCAACTGTAAACTGTTGAGATAAATGGACTACATGTCCTAATTCGACAGTCTTAATAAAGCACTTATATCTTACTTATTATTTAAATACAAATAAATAAAATAAAATTGTAAAATCATCGTCTTCATGGAAACAATTAGGAAACACTTTCACCTACTGAAGGACCTTAATTAGACTGCGAAGGTAAAGTAAAACCTTCGACCATACAGGGATTTAAACCCGGAGCAGCGAACATGTAAATCTGGGGTAATCTACCCTGAGTTGGCTGGAATATAGACACTAATGGCTGAATTACACGAGGCAGGAAGACAGTCCAGCTACTGGCTTCATGTAAACACCACTGGCTTCCAGTAATATTCCAGTCCAGTTGAAGAAAATGCACTTCTGTACAGCTACCAATCTGTTTGAAATTGAACAATTAAATGGACTGAAATGTTTCTGAACTCCAGGAATAGTTACCAGTAGCTGGACTCCTTATAGGTCTCAGCCAAATGAACAAATAAAGGAAGCAGAACTCACCAGCATGGTACTCCAATGAGAAGAGACAGTTCGCATTGCACGTGTCCACCAGTTTGCCTTCGCGCGACAGATACTTATTGTTGCAAGTGTGGACGGCATACTTGCCCGAATCCTCGGCACGGAACTCAAGTGTGAACAGAGTGTCTTCACCCCAGGGGATGTTGGCATCTACGTGAATTTCGTCCAGGTTTTCTGACAGATGCGCGAACCGCTTGCGACCCACGGACCGGAGGTTGACCTGCAAGAAGAGAAGGGGTTAAGGGAGGTTATATTTCGGCTGGGGTAGATATTTTT
>NW_007377595.1:110121-167466 GCF_000475195.1 Diaphorina citri
GGGGTAGATATTTTTTAGGTTAGGATCCTAGACCCTTAGGCCAGCCACTCACTATAGACCTGACAGGTACACCTGATCAGGTCTATCTGATACCTAATGAGCACACACACTATCAGGTAGACCTGACAGGTACGGCTGAAAAGGTCCGTCCACCTCGCCTGTCAGGTCTACCTGATACCTTTGGAGAGATTATTTCAAGATTTCTAAACACGCTACTTTTGCGACCCGCATTATGCTGACTACCCAGGAAGAGCTACACCTAGGCTCCTAGAGAATGTCTTACGTACCCTATAAACCCAACAATATCTTTCTACAATCTTGTTACAAATGTTACAATAGTATTGGCACGTTTACACCCACAACAAGATAGCAACATAGTTAACATTCTATTAAACCATTTGTAGTGGCGAGAAGGTATCTAATTGTAGATACTTAGTACAGTACTATGCTGACCATTATAGTACATTCATCGATTTCTGGTACAAGTTCAGACACAGTAACATTTCAATAAGCTTGTCACCCCTCGGGCTTCTTATGGTCTTATCTAACCTGGAGAACAATGCAAGCTCTACAGGGTGTCTCTAAATTATTCCATTAAAACATGAAAGGTGGGGTGCGGATTAGTCAACAACAGGTGCCGTACCTCAAAAATTACGATGAATAATTTCAGTAATCTTAAACTTGCAAAATATTTGCTACAGAGAGGGTATCTATGAGATGGATTTAGCTAAGGACTTCTTAAGAAGTCACATAATCGACGGCCATCGATCGATGTCGACTGAAACCGTCCACATTGCCTTGACAACATAGATTCACCTCATTGTTCAATGGCCGTCGACTCGTCGACTATGTGTGGACACAGCTCAATCATTACCTACCTATGTCAGTTGAACACCATTATAGAACCATCCTGAATATTGAGATAGGTTGTGGTTACATCACGAAGCACAAGCATTTAGCATAATTACAATTCCATTGTAAACAGATAAATTCTACATTCTAGACTGAGCTGCCTTAATGCCCTCTTGGGTCCATGATGGTAGTTATTCAAATCTATGGTAGTGATCGCAGTAATTCAAATGGTAGTTAAGCCTCTGTCTCGACTAGGTTTTTCATAAAAGCATACATACTTTCATATAGTAATTCAAATTGTAGTTAAGCCTCTGTCTCGACTAGGTTGTTTCACAAAAGCATACTTTCATACACAAAAGGCCCACTCCGAGGCTTAGGTGTAGGGACAAACAGCCCTAAAGGATGGGTTGAGCTTCTACGAATCTTCATAAAAGCTTTCGACTGAGTCGGAAACATGCCTAATATTCTTGCTTCTTTGGAACAACCTGGTCAGGATGGAGACGGAAAGTATTGAGGAGGACGTATAGACGTATAAGGATAGTGAAAGGGGATATCGAAGCCACTGAAGACGTTGTCTGCGAAGGGTTAGGGGTTAGGGCAAATTCCTGACATTCCTGGAAGGGTTCGAAATGTCACCAGTCTCCATATGTGGGGGTGGGAGAGATGGAGATTAGGTGAGAAAATAATTTATGTTGTAATCCCCTTCTGGCGTTTTTTCTAATCTCCTGTTCCTTTCTAATCTCGGATCAGCTAGCCAGCTTTAGAATATTCTTCCTAGATGCTGCATTCAGAAATTCGCCCACATAGGTACCTATACACTATACATAATCGTATTATCTGCTAATTTCAAATTGAAATTTTGAGGTCAAGTGTATTGCAACTATTTGAAAACACATGCCTTGAGTCACACTGTTCGATAGCTATCTTGCCCTAGGAATCAATGTAATTCGAAGAACCTTAATAACCAAAAAACCAACCCTATTCCTTAGCCTTTCTACTTGTCCGCTTTAAAAGGCTGAGTCAAGATCATTGAATGAGTACCAGGAGGTGTGGGGATCCTTAATTTAAATGCTAAAGGTGTGTCCACACATAGTCGATGGCTCACGATCGATGTGGATCGACGGCCGATTGACCATGTTTCCACATACCTTAATAATAGAATAGAATATACCTTGTTTATCCTGCTCGAATGGGACTAAAAAGTCCCTTTACTCCAGCAGTCTAAAGGTATAGGCAAAGTTATAGCTGCTATAGGTATAGATTAACAAAGAACCTTAATAATAATATCTTGAAGGTCTTACCTGAGGTCTAGCAGCGAGATGGGCCAACCAATATTCCGGGTTGGCAGGCGCCCACATAGGTATACATAATCGTACTATCTGCAAATTTCAAATTGAAATTTTGAGGTCAAGTGTATTGCAACTATTTGAAAACTATTTGCCTTGAGTCACACTATTCGATAGCTATCTTGCCCTTGGAATCAATTTAATTCGAAGAACCTTAATAACCAAAACACCAACCCTATTCCTTAGCCTTTCTACTTGTCCGCTTTAAAAGGCTGAGTCAAGAACATTGAATGAGTACCAGGAGGTGTAGGGATCCTTAATTCAAATGCTGTCCACACATAGTCGATGGCTAACGATCGATGTGGATCGACGGCCGATTGACCATGTTTCCACATACCTTAATAATAGAATAGAATATGCCTTGTTTATCCTGCTCGAATGGGACTAAAAAGTCCCTTTACTCCAGCAGTCTAAAGGTATAGGCATAGTTATAGCTGCTATAGGTATAGTTTAACAAAGAACCTTAATAATAATATCTTGAAGGTCTTACCTGAGGTCTAGCAGCGAGATGGGCCAACCAATATTCCGGGTTGGCAGGAATCTTGGCTGTACAGATCAGCTTATCACTGGACGCGCCCAGGAAGTACCCTCGCGTCTTGTTCTTGAACGCCCACTTGCCTTCATCGGACACATGGATCTGGAACAGAGAGCCAGGCTCTTTCTCGTCTGCCTCACAAGTAACATTGCCAAAGCTGTCCACGGCCAGGTATTTGCCAAGATGGGAGCGTAGGTATACGCTCAGTGTGTCACCGCCGTTGGCTGGCTCCAGAATCCACACCTGAAACCGAAAAGAGGTGGTCGTTGGATGATCATAAAATTCATAAATTTATCGGATTCCCTTCTCCAATAGGTAGTTACACGTATATTATTTTTCTTTGATTTCATCTCGTTTTTGACTACTGTAATCTCATTAGTGGAAGAGTGGAACACCTTTGTTGGATGTCGAAGTTAAAGACATTATTTTTACGATGTTGAATACACCGATTCCTGACAGATCACTGAAGTTAAGAGGTGTTCTCAGCATTGCGAAGACAACTGAAGACCTGGTTAAACTCCAGCAAGGGAAGTTATGTCACGCTTTGCTTAGGCAATGTACAAGCATCCCATTATTCCCATTCTTAAAAAAAAAGATGAGTTGTTATTGATGTAGCTCCGATCTGCACAATCAATAAAATTGTCCCCAGAAGGCTAGCTACTCAGTGCATCCTGAATGCCAAGCCCAAAATGGGTTTATGGGTACAGAAGGTTAAACCAAATATTTACCTGTTTCTTTTTCAGTGAAGCTCCATTCGCGTTGATTTTGAATCCGAACGTCTCGGCCGTCAAATATTTGAACTGTGCATTGATGAGACCAATCGTCCAAACTCCCTTGGACGAAAACCCGACGCCATTTAGCTCGCCATTGCCGTTCTCGTGATGCCCGTTCGTGCCGTTCATTATGTTCATGATTAGAGGGAAAACGGACCGTTTAAGGAGGGGAGGGGGTTTATGGACGGCCTTGGTTGAGGGTGACGACGAAATGTAACGGCAAGGTCTGAAACAGAGGAGAAGAATTGGAATTATAATTTGTTTTACATAAATGTATAACGGCGGAATCTACTTTCCAACACACACATTCAATCCTTATTCTTTTATCATTTGTAGTTTTTCCTCTGCAACTACCTGAAAATGGCTACTTTCTCTGTGGCTATCTCTAGTAGCGCTGTCAAGCTTTCTTGACTTGGCGGAGCGGAGCGTTAATACAAGTCAGAGAAAGTGGAGGATAGTCCATTGTCTCTACATGAAAAGGCCCATCATGAACTAAACCTTCAAAAGCCAGAAAGGCCCAAAGGCTCATCATAACTTTCATTTCTAAAGGCTTCACTGTTCCCCGACCTTATTTCGTTCAGGTACAGAAGATACGTAAACATAATGTAGACACGAGTAGTTTGTCATTTGAGTTGAATTGGCATTTCGTTTTCTCAAATGTCAGTGGTTTCGTGTGTGAACTTTACATCCTTGAGAATCATGCAGTGAATTGCAGTGCATGTATTTGACGTTTTCAACCACTCAAACTGTCGACACAACACAAAAGGTCACAGACTTGCTCATTGTGGTAAGAAGAGTCAAAGGTGACAGAGATGAATGAAACCAAAGTCGATCTACTTGGTCGAATGCATTATTCAGATCTACGAATCCCAATGTTTACGTTAAACTCCGTGCATAAGCATGTATCTACCTACTTAAATTGGAGTGTTTATTCATGTCTGATATCTGTTTATACGTTCACATTGTCCACAGATTATACATGACGTCTTCTACTCTGACATGAGTTTTTAGCTAGTAGGTACTTATTACATTATGTTTAAATGGGGGACTTTTCGAACGAAATTCCTGTGTGCAGCGTCCAGTCTGTAGGACTATTGCACCCCAAGCTGGTAGGTATAGGTACTTACATACATATACAGAACGTTTGCATGTATAAATATTTTCAGAACATTTAGAAAAGTCTGTCAGTAAAGAAACGGTAGCCAGTCTAGTTAGCTTGGAAGGTAGCGCGTCTGCCTTGTAAGCGCTATGTCCTGTCCCGGGTGGGAATCGAACCCGCGAAACAGAACCTGATTAGGTCGAGAGTGCCGGGAGGCGCGGAAACGTCGAAAGTTCGAAGTGCGCCGCCCGGCCTATATTAACAATTTAACACGAATCTTGTGTGACTCTAGTTATGCACTGAGTCTAGCTGGGGGACTTTAAACAGGGAATAAACCAGCCTAGATTTCCCTTGCTAAAGAAATAGCAAAGGTTAAGTGCGAAGGGCATCCACTCGTAAAATTTGTAGCCAAAACCAAATGTCAATCCAAAGCAGTCACTCTATTTATGGCTGATTGAGAGCCTGACGAAAAACGCCGACCCCGTCTGTACACGAGAAAAGGTGAAGAAAAAGAAGAGTTATACCTACACTGAAAATGCAATCTCTCCCGAGCATTTGCACCTAAGTGTATTATGCATGAACATTGTACTTTATGTAGTCAGGTGTACTATGTTTTAACTATGACTATGTATATTAGCCAAAACCAAATGTCAGTCCAAAGCAGTCACTCTAGTAATGGCTGATTGAGAGCCTAACGAAGAACGCCGACCCCGTCTGTACACGGGAAAAGGTGAAGAAAAAGAGATACCTATACACTGAAAATGCGATCTCTCCCGAACTTTTTGCACCTAAATAAGTGTATTATGCATGAACATTGTACTTTATGTAGTCAGATGTACTATGTTTTAACTATGACTATGTATTGATTATGTATACTATGCATTATGTAAGGTGAGCGAACTTGAGGTTCGGAGAGATATGACGAAGATTTCCTGTGACCATGATGGTGAACACCTACAGTCCACGTGAACTGGGAAGTCCGATGGAAGCGCATGGAGGGGAACCGCAACTTCTCAACTGTAAGTCGGACAGTTCTAAAAGTTTCACTTGTTTATCGCTGCATTCAGAAACTAAAAAGTCCCTTTACTCCAGCAGTCTAAAGGTATACGCATAGTTATAGCCGCTATAGGTATAGATTAACAAAGAACCTTAATAATAATATTTTGAAGGTCTTACCTGAGGTCTAGCAGCGAGATGGGCCAACCAATATTCCGGGTTGGCAGGAATCTTGGCTGTACAGATGAGCTTATCACTGGACGCGCCCAGGAAGTACCCTCGGGTCTTGTTCTTGAACGCCCACTTGCCTTCGTCGGAAACATGGATCTGGAACAGGGAACCAGGCTCTTTCTCGTCTGCCTCACAAGTGACATTGCCGAAGCTGTCCACGGCCAGGTATTTGCCGAGATGGGAGCGTAGGTACACGGATAGTGTGTCACCGCCGTTGGCTGGCTCCAGAATCCACACCTGAAACCGAAGAGAGACGTGTTAGAAGATCCAAATGATCAGTCTAGTCAGTCGAAATTTCTCTCTCAAGTCACTGCCATTTTTAATATTCAATCCAGTAAGTTCCTCCAGTTTTTCTACCTTCTAATAAGACGGTTGTTAGATGATCATAAATTTATTGGGTTCTCCGCTAGTTATATTAGTTTTCTGTAGGCTTCCACCAATGGAACACCTTTGGTGGATTTCAGAGTTAAACAAATGATTTTTACGATGTTGAATACACCGATTCCTGACAGATTACTAAAGTAAGAAGGTGTTCTCAGCATTGTGAGGACAACTGAACTAACTGAATTGCTGGTTAAACTCCAGCAAGGGAAGTAATGCCACGCTTTGCCTAGGCAGTGTATACCACCCCATCCTGGAAAAAAAAGAGGAGTTGTTAATTAGGTTGCTCCTAGCTGCACTGCACAATAAAATGGTCCCCACGAGGCTAGCTACTCAGTGCATCCTGAATGCCAAGTCCAAAATTGGTCTATGGATAGTCCATTGGATACAGTAAGTTAAAATTGGTCCAAAGTAGGTTGAACCAAATATTTACCTGTTTCTTTTTCAGTGAAGCTCCATTCGCGTTGATTTTGAATCCGAACGTCTCGGCCGTCAAATATTTGAACTAAAGGAAGATTCAAGGAATAGGTACCTGTTCGTAGAATAAATACATAAGTCATACCATAAATACATACAGAGGATGTAAGTACATACATACGAGTACATAGCATAATTATAGGTAAGTACTCACACTACTGGTACAATAAATACATCGTCATGTGAGTAATGACCTAATGACTCAGTAGAGGATGTAAACAATTACTCAACTCGATCGCAGATTGGTTGAACCCGCACAAGTTCAAGACAATCTTTATCAGTGTTGGCGAATGACTCAATCGAATCAACAGCAGCAATGACCGGTTGGGTTAATAACTTTGTGTTCATAGAATCTTGAAAAAAAAGAGGACTTGTTAATTAGGTTGCTCCTAGCTGCACTGCACAATAATATTGTCCCCACGAGGCTAGCTACTCAGTGCATCCTGAATGCCAAGCCCAAAATCGGTCTATGGATAGTCCATTGGATACAGTAAGTTAAAATTGGCCCAAAGTAGGTTGAACCAAATATTTACCTGTTTCTTTTTCAGTGAAGCTCCATTCGCGTTTATTTTGAATCCGAACGTTTCGGCCGTCAGATATTTGAACTGTGCATTGATGAGACCAATCGTCCAAACTCCCTTGGACGAAAATCCGACGCCATTTAGCTCGCCATTGCCGTTCTCGTGATGCCCGTTCGTGCCGTTCATTATGTTCATGATTAGAGGGAAAACGGACCGTTTAACGAGGGGAGGGGGTTTATGGACGGCCTTGGTTGAGGGTGACGACGGAGTTTGGTAACGGCAAGGTCTGAAACAGAGGAGAAGAGTTGGAATTATAATTTGTTTTGCATAAATGTATAACGGCGGAATCTACTTTCCAACACACACATTCAATCCTTTTTCTTTCATCATTTGTAGTTTTTCCTCTGCAACTACCTGAAAATGGCTACTTTCTCTGTGGCTATCTCTAGTAGCGCTGTCAAGGTTTCTTGACTTGGCGGAGCGGAGCGTCAATACAAGTCAGAGAAAGCAGAGGATAGCCATTGTCTCTACATAAAAAGACCCATCATGAACTAAACCTTCAAAAGCCAGAAAGGCCCAAAGGCTCATCATAACTTTCATTTCTAAAGGCTTCACTGTTCCCCGACCTTATTTCGTTCAGGTACAGAAGATACGTAAACATAATGTAGACACGAGTAGTTTGTCATTTGAGTTGAATTGGCATTTCGTTTTCTCAAATGTCAGTGGTTTCGTGTGTGAACTTTACATCCTTGAGAATCATGCAGTGAATTGCAGTGCATGTATTTGACGTTTTCAACCACTCAAACTGTCGACACAACACAAAAGGTTACATACTTACTTGCTCATTGTGGTAAGAAGAGTCAAAGGTGACAGAGATGAATGAAACCAAAGTCGATCTACTTGGTCGAATGCATTATTCAGATCCTGTGACCTTTTGTGTTGTGTCGACAGTTTGAGTGGTTGAAAACGTCAAATACATGCACTGCAATTCACTGCATGATTCTCAAGGATGTAAAGCCTCTGTCTCTCTCTCTGGCTCATTATTATTATTACCTCGTCATTATTCTTTCTACTTTTATTCTTCACAAAGGTTCTGAACTTAAAACACTGGCTGGGCACATAATTATTTCTCTTTCCTTTGTAAAGGTCTACATTTAACACTTGAATAGTTTCCATACATTTTAGTCTTTCCCTCTCTTTCTCTCTCTCTCTCTCTCTTTTTCTCTTTCTCTCTCTCTCTCTTTCTTTCTCTCTCTCTCTCTCTTTCTCTTTCTCTCTCTCTCTTTTTCTCTCTCTCTTTCTCTTTCTCTCTCTCTCTCTTAGTCTTCTTTAGGTACCTCTTTTTACAATTTTTTAGCTTTGTGCATTTAGGAGTATTCTTTTCTTTCTCCTTCCCTTTCTCCTCTCTCTCTCTCCCTCCATTTCTCTTCTTTAGGTAGGTACCTCTTTTTACAATTTTTTAGCTTTGTGCATTTAGGAGTATTATTTTCTTTCTCCTTTCCTTTCTTCTCTCTCTCTCCCTCCATTTCTCCTTCCCCTCTCTCTCCCTTTCCTCTCTCCTTTACCCCCTTTTCTTTTCACCCAACACACCTATACATTTTCACTAAAGACTGTTGGGGAGAGGTTAACATCTCCCCTAAAAATTAAATGGTGGAGATGCTAAAACTCCTTTTTCTTGAGGCCCCCACCCAGGGGGGTTTGACAGTTAAATCACTCAACTTCCAGGATTTTTCAAAGTGGGTAACTACCTTAGAAACCTCATTCATGTAGAATATGCCACTTCTCTACCAAGCTCTAGGGGAGATAAACATCTCCACTAAAGACTAAATGGAGTAGGTAAATGGTGGAGATGTCAAAACTCCCTTTTCTTGAGCCTTTTTTTACAATCAAATCACTCAACTACCAAGCTTCCCGGTTGAGGAAGTACCGTAGAAAGCTCATTCATCTGAAAAACTCTACTTTTCTCTACCTCTAACTCTGTCACAAAACTCGTTGTCTTAAAGGCAATATCCCGGTAGGAGAAGTACCGTAGAAAGCTCATTCATCTGAAAAACTCTACTTTTCTCTACCTCTAACTCTGTCACAAAACTCGTTGTCTTAAAGGCAATGGCCTGGAAGAGGTGAAACGGGTAAGAGATTGTTTGTTTATTGAGATATTAGATATTTATGATCATTATAAATTGAATATTTTTCCTAAATTCTTTCTTTCTCTCTCACTCACTCTCACTCACTCACTCACTCTCTCTCTCTTTCTCTCTCTCTCTTTCTCTCTCTCTCTTTCTTTCTTTCTCCCTCTCCCTCTCTCTCTCTCCCTCTCTCTCCCTCTCTCTCCCTCCTTGAATAGTCTCTTGGAGTTTAGCGAGCATTTTCGGTACTACTGATTTCTGATGAATCTGGGAATAGTTGAAATCTTGTCACAAGAACTTTTGGGGAGACGGTCTCCCATGTCCATGTCCCATCTTACTAATTCACTACTGTGATGCACCTGTGTTGCTAGGAGCTGTTCTAACATTTGTTGTCTCTCCTTAAACCAGCCACTCACTATCAGGTCGACCTGACGACAGGTCTAGCTGATAGTGTGTGTGCTCATCAGGTAGACCTGATAGACGGACCTGATCAGTTGTACCTGTCGGGTCTACCTGTTAGATTTGTTATCTCTCCTTAGAGATTCTCTGTTTGGAGAGTGCTTTCCTACTGGATTCTGGATTTCTGATGAACCTGTGATTGGTTGAAAAGTTGACAGAAGAACGTTTGGGAGACGGTCACTGTGAGACACTTTTAAGTTTTTGGAGCAAGTAGTTTTTCGGTTTTATGAGCCTTTGTAATCTTTGTAGGCAGGTGCGACCAAGAAGAAAAATGCTTTGGATCTTGGAAGAACAGCTAAGCATTCGTCCTGAAAATCAGGAAGTTCGTCACTCAAGGATTAGAGGAACAGTTAGGTCTTACTGTTTTTCTTTAAAAATGTTATATGTAATTTATAAGACCTTGTTTAGACTCCCAGAGTAAAGGGCCTTTTTACACCTATGCTGGCAGTATAAACAAGATAAATTCTATTGTACTTTCCTTGTCCATGAGACAGACAACCATCTCACGGTGCTGACAGGATTGGGGGGTTTAAAGGTTAGGAACTTCAACAAGGAACATTTTATTGCTTAGTGCAGTTCCAATCAGAGAACAATGGTTCTCTTTAACACGTCTTCCTGTCCACCCACACCTCAACGATTTGCAGAACTCTTCAGCAAAAACGATTAGCATTCTTTGAACGTGGACTGACGATTTACTACCTTCAGGTACGAATACATCACACGAAGAATACAGAATACCTTACTAAACTAGTGAATTGAATGCCTAAAAGTAGAATGAATAGAGCTAGTCAGCTAGATTTATGAGCAAATTGTTTTCGTATTCTACATGCCAAGACAGGCAGACCGTCATACCTGTGTGTGCTTCAAAATTTTAGCAGTACCGAATTCCTAATGCCCCAGTTTTTCAAGGAATAAAGAATAGAACACCATAGACCGACTATACCTGTGAATGATTCAATTTTAGCAGACATATTATGTACCAATCCGAATTTCAGGCGGTATACCAAATTTCTAAAAAAATTCAAAACCCAGTTTCGGTCTAATTTAGAGTGTTAACATAGTACCTAAAAACATTCCAGCAGTGCGGCCGAGTTTTAACACTTCTAACTGCTTATTAGGTTTACCAAAATTTGGCACTACCAAAAAAACACCAAACTCATCTCTGCCGAGGATATTAATGTCAGACTTGGTATGCGGATTATGATTGTGGTATGCGGTTACAACCGAACCACTTTTACAACCGTATACTTGGATCTCACCTACTTCTGAACGGTTTGGAGCATCTTCTAGTCTTAGTTTTAGCATCTATAGAACGCGTGGTATTAGGAACATCTAATGTACTTAAGGCTACAATGACCCGAAGATACATTGAAGAGTTCCTTATTCGTTTGGACCAAAACTTCTTGATTCAGTAAAAACTGATCCGTTCATGAGCCAATAGCTACCTACCTAGATTTGGTTAACGTATGATATAGCGGAAACTGGTGGCCTGCTGAATAGGTGAGCCAAGTGATGGAATCAAGTTATTTATAATTGTTTCAGCAAAGCTTTTACAAAAGTCCATCTCAAAAAGAAACTACTACAAACTTGTGTCCAATGGTCTATCTCTGACAACTGAGGATCAGAATAGTTTCAACTTTTCAAGTGATGGAATAGGAATTGTCTAGAAAAATAAATTTCTAGAAATAATTAGAATACCTACCGTTGAAGATGAAACCCCCTTTCTACGAAAGCTATTAAAAATTTTTTGTCACTTATATTGCCCATTATATAGGTGCATATGGAGTAAAGTTTCTTCTACATCTCAAGTCATAACTTCATTTATATTCAGAGTATCCTGGATCATAACTATCATAACTCATAACTCATCGGAAACAACTATTTTTTATAGCTTTCAAAGAACTCTTAGTTTACCATACTCATTACTCAATGCTCATATGACAAACAGTTATGTATATCTCTAGCTAGATTCTCCAGTTTATACATCCTCACTTCTTATTATTCCAAATAAGTTGTTGGTGGGTCTACTTGGTTTCATATTTGTATATTGAACTTGATTAATTTCTCTATCAAGTTATTCAAGTTCAAAGTTCATGATCCAAGTGCTTAATATATCAACCAAGAGCTGAGTTTCAAGTTTTATTCGTCTGTTCTTATTTGTTGCTTGTCTTTTCCTTGAGTGCTTTGTTCTTCTTTTTCTGATGATTTTAGCACATCCACTAAAACCGCTAGTGAAATTTGTAGGCAAAACCAAATGTCAGCCCAAAGCAATCACCCTAGTTAGGGCTCTTTGAGAGGCTGACGAAAAACGCCGACCCCGTCTGTATACGGGAAAAAGCGAAGCAGAAGAATGTAAGTCTCTATTTCTTCAGTCAAATTTTGTTATTTAAAATTATTGATCTGTGCATAGCGTTGACCATTCCTACTTAATTTCTTTACAACCTCTTCCAGTATATTACAACTTGTCACAACTTCTTTCGGTCCATTACAACTTCCATTCTGTTACAACTTGGAATTTTATTTCTTCGACAAGCTTTGATCTATCGCCAATTCACCAGCACTGAAAGGAAACCAATGTTCACGGATAATATTTCATGATAATCATGACAGACGTGACGCATTGGTTAAGGGTGATGTCTACGTGTTTTCACACATAAGGCTTCAATGTCTCCTTTGAAGAGTTTGAAGTCTCGATTCCTAGAGCCCACGGTACCTAAACGGTAGGTACACAGTGTGTAAACAGTACACTGTTTGTATACTACACACACTACGAATTTCCCCCAACCTGGTTTTTCGACAGGCCGTTTTGTGTGTACGCCATATTTCTGGAAATTTCAGGTTCAAACGAGTGATTGTGATATTCGCTCAAATATTGCGGACACAAGCAAAGATCTGTCGAAAGACCAGGAAACATGACATGTTGTACCTCTGCTTTAGTGTTGGCCCTTCAAATTCTAGAATAATTCATCTAAGAAAAAACAAAGACTCGTTCAAACACCCTGTATTACTAAGATTACAAGATGTCTCCTACATCTGCATAAGATGTCTTCAGACAGGACTTCCGTTCCATCCTGTATTCCTGAGATGCACATCTTTCAGACTCGGGGGTACCCCACTGAGATTTCAGTTCGAGGGGAAGACAGCCACTCGCGGTGGAGATAAAAATAGATACACCGAAACAGTGGCGTAGCCTTCATATAGGGAGGGAAACAACTCAACTAGAAACTAGAGTAAATGGTACTCACCATACGATTTTGTCGGCGCTGAACGGCGCGGCGGTACAGTGCAAAATGCCTGTAGAAGTTAAGCCCTGAATTGTGTAAATTGTGTTTGACTCCCATTATTTCGGTATGCTCTAAGTTCTAAGAGAATGCTGGTAGGACACTTCTATTTCACCTCAATGAAGTTGTATACCTCGCATTGTAACGCCGTCACTTGGTTTTGCAGTAAGTCGCTATGATGTGCTAGCAGTAACGGTGCTCTTCATCGAATAACTATACTGAATAGGTCCTACCACAGTACCAGATAGAACTCAGTAGACCGAGTACCTCTTGGTTCTAACAATTTATGAATAGGTGGTGGAACAATATAGGTTTGAATGAGTTGTGTCTAGTGGATTGCAAATCTGGTGACTTGGTAATAAGCGATAAGAAATAGTGTTCATTTATACTGAATAGGACTAAAGAGTATCTTTGCCAGGGAGGATCACAGGATAAGGTAGAGCGCCTATGTACCTCCAGAAATTTTCTATGATCAAAGCGAAAATTTGACCCTGTAGGTGTTAACGAAGACCGATTACTTGGTATGGAAGAGAAAATGGCCACATTAAGTATTACGTCACACTGCCATATCGTGTGATCCTACCTTGACCATTTTTACCCCTTATCGAAAATAAAAGGTAGGTAGGTCATTTAGTGATTACGTCACACTGCCATATCGTGTGATCCTACCTTGACCATTTTTACCCCTTATCGAAAATAAAAGGTAGGTAGGTCATTTAGTGATTATCCTAAGTGGATTCGAAGACCACCAGCAGACCGGCATACTGTATTATAAGGGTGTACCTACAGTAAAGTTAGGTATAGCTTTTAGCGGCGAGTCCCCTTATGGAAATCTCACTACCTACACACCACTGCATCAAGACAAACATTGGAAGAAGTCCCTGTGACTCAGACACATCGGTACCTTATCGCGATATGAGCCTTTTGACATATGGGTCCCTTTTCTGTCCCCATGACACAAAGATCCCTCGTTATGATATTGGGAATCTAAATGACACGTACCCAGTACCTGTTTTGGTACAAGTGTCTGGAATGGGTAAAAAAAAAATGGTTCAGCAAATTCCTGACAAATTGTTTCTTCTTTTTAGTCTGCCGAAATCAGTAATTCAGTACTAACTTGATTGTGGCTTATCGTGACTTGGCTTCGCCATAGTTGGTTAAAGACTTCGGGAATTTCTGCAGAAATTTTGCCTGATTGCCAGGAAGATTTCCAGTAATATCTCGGTACTTACCTAACCTATTAGGTACCTATAAGCTTGAAAAGTAAATCCAGTTTTGAATAAAATCCAGTTATGGCTTTAGAAACTTGATGAAGGATAAGGTAGGTCAAAACTTGGGCCTGTTCCCTGTTCACTCGTGCTGAAAAAAATTCTCCTGAAATTCCTGAAAGATAAGAAAAGCGGACAAAATGTTTGTCAAAATTTTGAACATGTCAAATCAGTCATGTCCGAAAAAGAACAGTTGTTAGACGAAAATAAGTTAATGAGTCCGTTAGTCTCCAACTCTCCATACGGCATACTAAGGATGTAGCAGAATATTAAAGCGCATCTACAAACTCGGCAAGACAATTTGTGTCTCCACAAGGATTCGAACCCAGCTCCCCCGATTGAAATTTCAGTCTTCTTGATCCTTACTTACTTTCCATGTCCTTCTCTTTCAGCTTCCTCAAGCCTTGAATTTCCAGTAGTCCGCGACTTCCGTGACTTAAAGGGCGCGGTCATTTGCAGTTGGTAGTTCATTTTGGGTGCATCCTACTTAGCCATCTTTAAAACAATCCCCTCCTAACGGCAAAATAGAAAATACTCGATCTTAATGTCTAAAATCCATCTCATATAGGTACGAGTAGCTGGATTAACATCTCACACTATATCTTCAGTCACACCTCATATTTACTCGAGTCATTAGACCGTCTGATGTCTGTCAATAGTGTCAGAGGAACTCCCTCCCAGGCTAAAAATCAGATAGTTTTGTGAGTTTAAGACGTGTGATAGGGACCCATGTCATCATACTTCAGGGACCCAAAAATATCTATTATTTGGGCCGCAATTCGTATCATCATCTCTTCTGAGATGTCTGGGTATACCGAGTCTGGGTTCTGAGATGTCTGGGCTGGAGTCTGGGTATGGTTACACTGGGTAGGTGTCATTTAGATTCCCAATATCATAACGAATAGACTAAAAATCAGTTTTTGTGAGTTTAAGACGTGTGATAGGGACCCATGTCATCATACTTCAGCGACCCAAAAATATCTATTATTTGGGCCCCAATTCTTCTGAGATGTCTGGGTACACCGAGTCTGGGTTCTGAGATGTCTGGGCTGGAGTCTGGGTATGGTTACACTGGGTACGTGTCATTTAGATTCCCAATATCATAACGAGGGATCTTTGTGTCATGGGGACAGAAAAGGGACCCATATGTCAAAAGGCCCATATCGCGATAAGGTACCCATGTGTCTGAGTCATAGGGACTTCTTCCAATGTTTTGTTTGTCTTGATGCAGTGGTGTGTAGTGAGATTTTCATAAGGGGACCCGCCGCTAAAAGCTATACCTAACTTTACTGTAGGTACACCCTTATAATACAGTATGCCGGTCTGCTGGTGGTCTTCGAATCCACTTAGCACTACACCACCGAGGCAGGTTAGGGGGTAAGAAACCCGTAAAGGGGAAAGGGAAATGATACTTTCCCTCCTTATATGAAGGCTACGCCACTGTTTCGGTGTATCTATTTTTATCTCCACCGCGAGTGGCTGTCTTCCCCTCGAACTGAAATCTCAGTGGTTTGAAGAGGGACTCATTTGAAACTCAGAAGGCTGAAGGACTATGCGTCCTTTCTAATTTCCTCAAGTCGGTAGCACCACGGAAATTTCACTTGTATAGGTATCAAGTAAGTCAATAGGTATAATTTATCTTCTCCAATTTATGCTCTGATAACTTTAATTAGACCGGTGTATGTAGGCTCTCATAATTTCAAACAATTTCTTCCACAGGTGATTCTCTCCTGAAGACCAGGTAGTGGTTACTTATTAACCACTTTTTATAAAATGCCATCCGAGTGACCAAGTCATTAAAGTCTTTACCTTTTTAATATTCCCCGCACAGGCTTTTGATCAACTATTGAATGATGGGTATTCCGCAATTATTGATTCCTTTTTCTACTCCACAATTATTTCTTCCTTTTTTCCACCAGTGTTTGATATCTACTTGCTGATTTGATATCCACGGGCGGTTGAACATTAGCTGAACGCTCTAGATTCGTCATTTGCTAGGAGTCCGAACCAATTAATTCGAAATCCTTGCGATAGGGAAGCGAGCTTTAATTAAGTTCTAGATCTGGTTTACTGTAGCTAGTCTGCCAGCTACTTGTTTTCTTTCCGATCGAAACTTGATTTTCAGTCAATTATTCTACTTTGTCAAGACAGGATGTCGTGTATCCAGGTATCGGGTAGCCGATCAAACTTTGTATATTTATAAATAAAATAGCTATTTCATCTAACGTCTTTCAAGAGGGCAACCTACTCATGATGCTCGAATAGGTTTACCAAAGTATAGGTTTATGTGGCTGCAAGAAACATCTGGACTCTGGACACATGGGACATAAAATTCCAAAAGAGATGTCCACATATTAGGGTCACACCGACCGGCCCAAGAAAATGGACACCAAAAAGCATTAAATTCACAGGATTGAAGAAAATAAACACAGTAATAACGGCTTTTAAATTCTTTGATTGCATCATTGCGAATCAAAGTGGTCTCACGTGTTAAAGTGCTATCTGCCTCGGTGGTGTATTGGTTAAGGCGCTCGCCTGATAAGCAGGAGGGCATAGGTTCAATCCCAGCATTCCCAACCGAGGTATGGAATTTTATCCTCAATATAATTTATGAATTCGACCATAATAATAGTAGTAGCCTACTGCTGGAGTAAAGGGACTTTTCAGTAATATGTGAGTAGTATAAATAAGTAGGTACCAATATTACGAGTGACACTTTCACAAGTAAAAATAAAAAGCGAAAGCATTGAGCGATTAACAGCCGTCCATTCCGCCAAGCTTCCACAAATCAGTGAGGAAGTCGCCAATGTTTACGTTAAACTCCGTGCATAAGCATGTATCTACCTACTTAAATTGGAGTGTTTATTCATGTCTGATATCTGTTTATACGTTCACATTGTCCACAGATTATACATGACGTCTTCTACTCTGACATGAGTTTTTAGCTAGTAGGTACTTATTACATTATGTTTAAATGGGGGACTTTTCGAACGAAATTCCTGTGTGCAGCGTCCAGTCTATAGGACTATTGCACCCCAAACTGGTAGGTATAGGTACTTACATATATATACAGAACGTTTACATGACTGTATAAATATTTTCAGAACATTTAGAAAAGTCTGTCAGTAAAGAAACGGTAGCCAGTCTAGTTAGCTTGGAAGGTAGCGCGTCTGCCAGGAAGTCGCACAGAATGCAGGCAAAACAATCCATGTGGTCATTAAACTTGGTGCCTGGGATACTCCGAACCTGAGGACGGCATGAAATGACCTTGGTGCAGAATCTAGACACGTACCAACGTCCTGCTAGTCAACTATAGTCATAAATAACTGCGGTAGAGGGGGATCTCCCCATGTCCCATCTTACTAATTCACTACTGTGATGCACCTGTGTTGCTAGGAACTGTTAGATTTATTACGAATATTTCTGCTTGGAGAGTCTCTTGGAGTTTAGCGAGCATTTTCGGTACTACTGATTTCTGATGAATCTGGGAATAGTTGAAATCTTGACACAAGAACTTTTGGGGAGACGGTCTCCCATGTCCGACGGACCTGATCAGTTGTCAGTTGTACCTGTCGGGTCTACCTGTTAGATTTGTTATCTCTCCTTAGAGATTCTCTGTTTGGAGAGTGCTTTCCTACTGGATTCTGCGGGAGGCGCGGAAACGTCGAAAGTTCGAAGTGCTCCGCCCGGCCTATATTAACAATTTAACACGAATCTTGTGTGACTCTAGTTATGCACTGAGTCTAGCTGGGGGACTTTAAACAGGGAGTAAACCAGCCTAAATTTCCCTTGCTAAAAAAATAGCAAAGGTTGAGTGCGAAGGGCATCCACTCGTAAAATTTGTAGCCAAAACCAAATGTCAGTCCAAAGCAGTCACTCTAGTTGTGGCTGATTGAGAGCCTGACGAAGAACGCCGACCCCGTCTGTAAACGGGAAAAGGTGAAGAAAAAGAAAAAGAGGTACCTATACACTGAAAATGCAATCTCTCCCGAACTTTTTGCACCTAAGTGTATTATGCATGAACATTGTACTTTATGTAGTCAGGTGTACTATGTATTAACTATGACTATGTAGGTATTGATTATGTATACTATGCATTATGTAAGGTGAGCGAACTTGAGGTTCGGAGAGATATGACGAAGATTTCCTGTGACCATGATGGGAAGGGAAGCTAGTCGTGTGAGTCATGCTATAAACAAGCATACTATAAATATAAACCAACAGGCATACTATGAAACAACAGAAGCTACGATGTAGTGTGGGACTTAAGACAGGTTTCCGGTGGCATTTCAGTCACAGAAGAGAAGAAATCAAGTAGACGAAATTGTCCCAACCAGAACAGTGTTGGGAAGAACTCCGTACACAAAAAGTCCACACTAAGGCGTAGGTGTAAGGCCAAATAGCCCCAAAAGATGGGTTAAGGTTGTAAATATGATATACCCATCTACGAAACGCCTATAAGAAAGGTACACAAGCAGAATCTTAAAAAAAAGAGTGCAAAATAAATTGTAGCGAAAATCATGACAGCCCAATTTGAAACCTTACTTGTAAAACAATGAATTCTCGAAAGATTACTAGTTACTAGCAGAAAACAATGAATTCTCTTACGGCATGGGTGCCATGAATCATGCGGAATTCATGCCATCATTTCTGGTGACTGGGAGGTAAAACCAAAATATACTAGCACAGGCAGAACCTTATCGTTCTACATGAGAACCTAACTGAAACCTATTAGAATTAGAGCCTGATATTATACAGGATCTAATAGGGACACTTGACTACAGTATAAGCATCCTAGATTTATCCTGAAAATATAATAAATCCTGCCTAAAATTGGCCTTAAAAGGTCTAAAATTGGAAAAATTCTCCTAAAAATGACAAATCTTGTCTATTTTACCTTCCATTTTTTTTACTTTTTTGACCTAGTCTAGAAGAATGCTCAGCGGTTGACAAACACATTAACAACAGATTATAAACCTGATATATACAGCGTTCCCTGATGCCTTCAATAGAATTAGTCTAGAAAATCGATTAAAGCAGTACCTATAGTTTTCAGACGCAAATTATATCATATCATTTCACCCAATTTGGAAATACGAAAGTTTTCAGTTTGTTAGAAAGGATATGACTCATATGACGGTTTTATCGCGGACCCTGTATGGCACAGGTATGCTCATCAGACTATGTACTATGAGAACTCATAATAATCATCAAACAGTCATGCTTGAGATCATCACTACGCCGAACGGGGAACCCGGTTACAAATTTTCCTCCACATATTCAAATACCTAATTATCTGACTACCACTACTAACTGTTACTTACTGTCCTAACAATTTGTAGGATTAAATAAATAAGTAATAAGTCTACTTATCTCTCATTTGTGAAAATGTGAAAATTACTGTCCTAAAAATTAGAGAATTCGTAAAACTCTGTTCGTATTCGTACCCTACAGAATTTCACCAGATTTCATTGGTTTCAGCACTCTTCAGAGTCAGACACAGATACCTACTAGTGAACGTCAGACACAGACATTCCTCACGTAAAGCTAGCTAGTAGAAGGTACTAATACTAAGCCCTTCGGTAAAGCTCTCTACGCCACAAATTTTGCAAGTTCGGTAAACCTCTCTACGCCACAAATTGATCTTTGTCTGAGTCTCACTCCAATATAAAAGTCACGTCTGCCACAAATAGCTCTCACGTAATGAAATAGATATCATTTTGAACATCAGCAAATGGCTTTCTGTCTCGACAATTTTAATACATAGTCATAGTTAAAACATAGTACACCTGACTACATAAAGTACAATGTTCATGCATAATACACTTAGGTGCAAATGCTCGGGAGAGATTGCATTTTCAGTGTAGGTATAACTCTTCTTTTTCTTCACCTTTTCTCGTGTACAGACGGGGTCGGCGTTTTTCGTCAGGCTCTCAATCAGCCATAAATAGAGTGACTGCTTTGGATTGACATTTGGTTTTGGCTACAAATTTTACGAGTGGATGCCCTTCGCACTTAACCTTTGCTATTTCTTTAGCAAGGGAAATCTAGGCTGGTTTATTCCCTGTTTAAAGTCCCCCAGCTAGACTCAGTGCATAACTAGAGTCACAAAAGATTCGTGTTAAATTGTTAATATAGGCCGGGCGGCGCACTTCGAACTTTCGACGTTTCCGCGCCTCCCAGCACTCTTGACCTAATCAGGTTCTGTTTCGCGGGTTCGATTCTCACCCGGGACAGGACATAGCGCTTACAAGGCAGACGCGCTACCTTCCAAGCTAACTAGACTGGCTACCGTTTCTTTACTGACAGACTTTTCTAAATGTTCTGAAAATATTTATACATGCAAACGTTCTGTATATGTATGTAAGTACCTATACCTACCAGCTTGGGGTGCAATAGTCCTACAGACTGGACGCTGCACACAGGAATTTCGTTCGAAAAGTCCCCCATTTGAATGTAATGTAATAAGTACAAGCTAAAAACTCATGTCAGAGTAGATGACGTCATGTATAATCTGTGGACAATGTGAACGTATAAACAGATATCAGACATTAATAAACACTCCAATTTAAGTAGGTAGATACATGCTTATGCACGGAGTTTAACGTAAACATTAGGATTCGTAGATCTGAATAATGCATTCGACCAAGTAGATCGACTTTGGTTTCATTCATCTCTGTCACCTTTGACTCTTCTTACCACAACTACTTTCATACACAAAAAGCCCACTCCGAGGCTTAGGTGTAGGGACAAACAGCCCTAAAGGATGGGTTGAACTTCTACGAATCTTCATAAAAGCTTTCGACTGAGTCGGAAACATGCCTAATATTCTTGCTTCTTTGGAACAACCTAGTCAGGATGCAGGAGATGCAGGATGGAGACGGAAAGTATTGAGGAGGACGTATAAGGATAGTGAAAGGGGATATCGAAGCCACTGAAGAGGTTGTCTGCGAAGGGTTCGTGGTTAGGGCAAATTCCTGACATTCCTGGAAGGGTTTGAAATGTCACCAGTCGCCAATATGTGGGGGTGGGAGAGATGGAGGTTAGGTGAGAAAATAATCTATGTTGTAATCTCCCTTCTGGCGTTTTTTTTCTAATCTCCTGTTCCTTTCTAATTTCGGATCAGCTAGCCAGCTTTAGAATATTCTTCCTAGATGCTGCATTCAGAAATTGCAGTACAATCAGCATTTCATGAGACGTGAGAGCAGCACGCGATATTAGATACGCAGAGAGGATAAAGGACGGTGGGGGAGTCGGGAAATAATGTAGGTATAATGAGTCAACTGCTGCATGAAATTATCATCATTTTCATCAAGTTATCAAGAGCTCCGAAAACTAGGTCATCTACGCTGAGTCATTATTTCTGCTGAATCATTATTTAAATAAAACGGAAATGTGCATTAAGTATAATGTACTCAATAAGATAGGGTACCCAGAAAAGGGGATGTTGTCATTCAGCGAAGGAAATTCAATGCTCCCCATGATGTACAATCAGCATTTCATGAGACGTGAGAGCAGCACGCGATATTAGAAATGCAGACAGGATAAAGGACGGTGGGGGAGTTGGGAAATAATGTAGGTATAATGAGTCAACTGCTGCATGAAATTATCATCATTATCATCAAGTTATCAAGAGCTCCAAAAACTAGGTCATCTACGCTGAGTCATTATTTCTGCTGAATCATTCGTTTAATAAAATGGAAATATGCATTAAGTATAATGTACTCAATAAGATAGGGTACCCAGAAAAGGGGATGTTGTCATTCAGCGAAGGAAATTCAATGCTCCCCATGAAGCCATAAGTCGTCCAGGTTTAGATTTGACTCCCTCCTAGATATTGTAGAATAATCAATGTTGTCTAGAAGAAATCAAAATATCACAACACTAGTAATAGTGCTTAGATATTTATACTGCTCGCATAGGACTGAAAAGTCCCTTTACTCCAGCAGTAGGCTAATACTATTATTGTGGTCAAATTCTCAATTTATATTGAGGATAAAATTCCATACCTCGGCTGGGATTGAACCCACGCCCTCCTGTTTACTTTAGAATGTTGTCTAGAAGAAATCAAAATATCACAACACTAATCTCAACTCAACTCAACTCAACTAGAGTAAATGGTACTCACCATACGATTTTGTCGGCGCTGAAGGCGCGGCGGTACAGTGCAAAATCCCTGTAGAAGTTAAGCCCTAAATTGTGTAAATTGAGTTTGACTCCCATTATTTCGGTATGCTCTAAGTTCTAAAAGAATGCTGGTACGGCACTTCTATTTCACCTCAATGAAGGTGTATATATAGGTAGGTACCTCGCATTGTAACGCCGAACGTCACTTGGTTTTGCAGTAAGTCGCTATGATGTGCTGGCAGTAACGGTGCTCTTCATCGAATAACTATACTGAATGGGTCCTACCACAGTGCCAGACAGAACGCAGTAGACCGAGTACCTCTTGGTTCTAACAATTTATGAATAGGTGGTGGAACAATCTAGGTTTGAATGAGTTGTGCCTAGTGGATTGCAAATCTGGTGACTTGGTAATAAGCGATAAGAAATAGTGTTCATTTATACTGAATAGGACTAAAGAGTATCTTTGCCCCAGCAGTGGGCTACTATTATTGTGGTCAAATTCTCCACTTATATTAAGGACAAAATTCTGTGCCTCGTCTAAGGTTGAACCAACGCCTTTCGGATTACCAGGCGAGCGTCTTGTTTTGACCACCACACCACCGGGGCAGGTAAAGGACTGGAATTCTTGAAGAGGGACTCATTTGAAACTCAGAAGGCTGAAGGACCATGCGTCCTTTCTAATTTCCTCAAGTCGGTAGCACCACGGAAATTTCACCTGTATAGGTATCAAGTAAGTCAATAGGTATAATTTATCTTCTCCAATCTATGCTCTGATAACTTTAATTAGACCGGTGTATGTAGGCTCTCATAATTTCAAACAATTTCTTCCACAGGTAATTCTCTCCTGAAGACTAGGTAGAGGTTACTTATTAACCACTTTTTATAAAATGCCATCCGAGTGGACAAGTCATTAAAGTCTTTACCTTTTTAATATTCCGCGCACACGCTTTTGATCAACTATTGAATGATGGGTATTCCGCAATTATTGCTTCCTTTTTCTACTCCACAATTATTTCATCCTTTTTTCCATCAGTGTTTGACATCTACTTGCTGATTTGATATCCACGGGCGGTTGAACATTAGCTGAACGCTCTAGATTCGTCATTTGCTAGGAGTCCGAACCAATTAATTCGAAATACTTGCGATAGGGAAGCGAGCTTTAATTAAGTTCCAGATCTGGTTTACTGCAGCTAGTCCAGCTACTTGTTTTCTTTCCAATCGAAACTTGATTTTCAGTCAATTATTCTACTTTGTCAAGACAGGATGTCGTGTATCTAGGTATCGGGTAATCGATGAAACTTTGTATATTTATAAATAAAATAGCTATTTCATCTAACGTCTTTCCAGATGGCAACGTACTCATGATGCTCGAACAGGTTTACCAAAGTATAGGTTTATGTGGCTGCAAGAAACATCTGGACTCTGGATACATGAGACATAAAATTCCAAAAGAGATGTCCACATATTAGGGTCACACCGACCGGCCCAAGAAAATGGACACCAAAAAGCATTGAATTCACAGGATTGAAGAAAATAAAGACAGTAATAACGGCTTTTAAATTCTTCGATTGCATCACTGCGAATCAAAGTGGTCTCACTTGTTAAAGTGGTATCTGCCTCGGTGGTGTATTGGTTAAGGCGCTCACCTGATAAGCAGGAGGGCATAGGTTCAATCCCAGCATTCCCAGCCGAGGTATGGAATTTTATCCTCAATATAATTTAAGAATTTGACCACAATAATAGTAGTAGCCTACTGATGGAGTAAAGGGACTTTTCAGTAATATGTGAATAGTATAAATAAGTAGGTACTAATATTACGAGTGACATTTTCACAAGTAAAAATAAAAAGCGAAAGCATTGAGCGATTAACAGCCGTCCATTCCGCCAAGCTTCCACAAATCAGTGAGGAAGTCGCTCCTCACGAGGAGGCGGGTAGGTAGGTACTTGGGTAAGTGCCTGTAGAAGGTAGTTACATTCCTAGAAAAATGGTGAGTGAGGAGTTCAGAGTGCTAGTACCTACTGTACGTGGAAATTAGAATGCTTAACATCCTCGATTAACCAGAAAACATGCAGAGCAACATACAAGTTATTGTTATCAGCAAATTCTACTGATAACAACGGATTGTTATTTATTATCACTGTGGGTCATAGCTGCGGCGTTCTTTATAGCTTCTCTGGGTCTAAAATTAAACTAGAAAAAAACAAGGCATGAACATGAACTCGTAAAACTAGAAACTAGTTGTTAGTTGTGCTAATTTGCTAAATGAACTCCGCAGCGCACACAAAAAGCCCAGTCTGAGGCCACTCCCACTCACTATCATGTAGACCTGATGTACCTACATCAATCTGATCAGGTCCGCCTATCAGGTCTACCTGATAGTGTGTGTGCTCATCAGGTATCAGGTAAACCTGACATTCGGACCTTTTCAGCCGTACCTGTCAGGTCTACCTGAATAGTGTGAGTGCTCATCAGGCATCAGGTAGACTTGACAGGTAGACCTGACAGGCGGACCTGATCAGGTCTACCTGATAGTGTGTGTGCTCATCAGGTATCAGGTAAACCTGACATTCGGACCTTTTCAGCCGTACCTGTCAGGTCTACCTGAATAGTGTGAATGCTCATCAGGCATCAGGTAGACTTGACAGGCAAACCTGATCAGGTCTACCTGATAGTGTGTGGGTGGCCTTAGGTGTAGGGGGCAATTTTAGCCCGAAAAGTTGACTCGTAGGTAAAATCATTATTCTTAAGCTAGGTACCGATCTAGAAATTAGACTTTCTAGGACAATCAAAAGGATTCTAGGACATGTTTATATTCTGTTAAATACCTTATCTCACAGGTCGAAGTCCAGTTCTATGAGTTAATTTTATGTAGGAATTTGTAATACATACATTATTTATGTATGTTGTACACTATACATACAAGACTTGTAGTACTTTCGTACAAATTGGTTAGGTATAATAAAATGAAACTCTAGCTGTCAGCCCAATAGTAAGGACAAATAGTAAGTAAGTCTGTTGTAGGTATTAGGTACCTAGGTACTGTTGTAGGTATTAGGTACCTAGGTACTAAAGTTACGTTTCTACTTGGGCAGCATTTGCCGCTCGGCATGACCAGTTTCCATTGTTGCATACCTAAGTGTCGCGGCATTCCTTCGCCGCATACTCGAACTAGCGCTGTCACTCAATGAAGGAAACAAACTAGAATACTAGAAAACCAATGCGAAAAGCCGGACGGAACGTGTCCTTTTGCCCAGGATCCTGGGCGACATTTCTTAGGTCTGGACCGACTTTAGGCGGGTTGAATTCCTGAGGCCGCGCGACACGTTTCCTCTTAGGCGGCTTTTCCAGCCTGGCGTACCGAGCATATAAATCGCTGAAACACTGCCTTACCATCTAAGGCTAAGGAGTAAAGTTACGTTTCTACTTGGGCAGCATTTGCCGCTCGGCATGACCATCAGTTTCCATTGTAGCATACCTAAATGTCGCGGCATTCCTTCGCCGCATACTCGAACTAGCGCTGTCACTCAGTGAAGGAAACAAACTAGAATACTAGAAAACCAGTGCGAAAAGCCGCACGGCACGGCTTTTGCAATCCTGGGCGACATTTCTTTGGTCTGGACCGACTTTAGGCGGATTGAATTCCTGAGGCCGCGCGACACGTTTCCTCTTAGGCGGCTTTTCCAGCCTGGCGTACCGAGCGGCAAAAGACGCCCAAGTGGAAACTTAAGGATCTGACTCGTCGACTGAGTAGTCTTCCGAAAAGAGTAGTTCTTTTATACAACTCACTCACTCTTTACACATCCCCAGTATGGTAAGACCGCTCCCTGAAGTTAATTAGCCTACTCTGATAGGTAATCTGGTATGTTGTATGTATAATTTTATACGTAAAGCTACGAGTATGAGCTCTTGGACTGGTATTTGAAGTTCTAGGTTCTCTAGCTGGTGGTAGATAGCTACCTATCTGTATATTAAGTACCTAGGTCTGTATATTAAGTACTCTACTTGGTTTCATATTTGTATATTGAACTTGATTAAGTTCTCTATCAAGTTATTCAAGTTTAAAGTTCACGATCCAAGTGCTTATTATATCAACCAAGAGCTGAGTTTCAAGTTTTATTCGTCTGTTCTTATTTGTTGCTTGTCTTTTCCTTGAGTGCTTTGTTCTTCTTTTTCTGATGATTTTAGCACATCCACTAAAACCGCTAGTGAAATTTGTAGGCAAAACCAAATGTCAGCCCAAAGCAATCACCCTAGTTAGGGCTCTTTGAGAGGCTGACGAAAAACGCCGACCCCGTCTGTATACGGGAAAAAGCGAAGCAAAAAAGAATGTAAGTCTCTATTTCTTCAGTCAAAATTTTGTTATTTAAAATTATTGATCTGTGCGTTGACCATTCCTAGGTACTTAATTTCTTTACAACCTCTTCCAGTATATTACAACTTGTCACAACTTCTTTCAGTCCATTACAACTTCCATTCTGTTACAACTTGGAATTTTAAATCTTCGACAAGCTTTGATCTATCGCCAATTCACCAGCACTGAAAGGAAACCAATGTTCACGTAGGCATTTCAACAGGCAAAGCTCTTTGTATCTAATACTTATTCTTACCATACATCACAAGAATTACAAGAAACAAAATCGATTAGAGCGGCTATAAGGCTATATCTAGAACACGTATAACGAAGATGATACAAAGCCTAGTTTAGAAACACATTATCTGATGGCTGGAAGGCAATGTAGTTTTCCGAAAAGAGTAGTTCTTTTATACAACTCACTCACTCTTTACACATCCCCAGTATGGTAAGACCGCTCCCTGAAGTTAATTAGCCTACTCTGATAGGTAATCTGGTATGTTGTATGTATAATTTTATACGTAAAGCTACGAGTATGAGCTCTTGGACTGGTATTTGAAGTTCTAGGTTCTCTAGCTGGTGGTAGATAGCTACCTATCTGTATATTAAGTACCTAGGTCTGTATATTAAGTACTCTACTTGGTTTCATATTTGTATATTGAACTTGATTAAGTTCTCTATCAAGTTATTCAAGTTTAAAGTTCACGATCCAAGTGCTTATTATATCAACCAAGAGCTGAGTTTCAAGTTTTATTCGTCTGTTCTTATTTGTTGCTTGTCTTTTCCTTGAGTGCTTTGTTCTTCTTTTTCTGATGATTTTAGCACATCCACTAAAACCGCTAGTGAAATTTGTAGGCAAAACCAAATGTCAGCCCAAAGCAATCACCCTAGTTAGGGCTCTTTGAGAGGCTGACGAAAAACGCCGACCCCGTCTGTATACGGGAAAAAGCGAAGCAGAAGAATGTAAGTCTCTATTTCTTCAGTCAAATTTTGTTATTTAAAATTATTGATCTGTGCATAGCGTTGACCATTCCTACTTAATTTCTTTACAACCTCTTCCAGTATATTACAACTTGTCACAACTTCTTTCGGTCCATTACAACTTCCATTCTGTTACAACTTGGAATTTTATTTCTTCGACAAGCTTTGATCTATCGCCAATTCACCAGCACTGAAAGGAAACCAATGTTCACGTAGGCATTTCAACAGGCAAAGCTCTTTGTATCTATTCATACCATACATCACAAGAATTACAAGAAACAAAATCGATTAGACCGGCTATAAGGCTATATCTAGAACACGTATAACGAAGATGATACAAAGCCTAGTTTAGAAACACATTATCTGATGGCTGGAAGGCAATAAGTTCACATTTAGAGTGTCATTTTCAATCACTTTGCCCGATGGTAGGTATTATGAATTTATACAAGGTGAGCCAGAATTTTTGTCATGAAAGTTTGTGTTCTAGGACTTCTAGGTGGTTTTATAGAAGAAGAGCAAGTTGGGGGTTTTAAGACTCCGAGAATTTGACAAAAGTGTCGACAAAATCCGCCCCTTTCCAGTGAAACATTTCACGAGTGGATGCCCTTCGCAAATTTCGGGCCAATATCCTCCCTGTTTAAAGCCCCCCAGCCAGACTTGAGCTGGTTTACTCCCTGTTTAAGGTCCCAATAGTCAGGCCAATCATTACTAGTCCCCTAGCCAGACCAATCTCTCAGGAACTAGCATAAATTCTAAGTCTCAACACCCTGTATATTGGTATTAACATGCCTAGATCCTCGTCTACACGTTGCGTTTATCCTCACTTCGTGGTCTCATACAGGGCTGGTCATAACCTGACCGGGCCCGGGGCCCAAAAAGGGGCCCTTCCTTGTAACATTTCGCGACATTTTTTTAGGCAGATGTTCTTTTTTAAACAAAACTACATATGTATGTATAGTAGGCATATAGGTCCCTAGTTATAGCTCTAAATTTCCTCTTTGTAGGAAAATAAAACACCTATTTCGGGCCCCCTTAACCGGGGCCAAAGTCAAATAGGGCCTAAGAGCCCCCCCCCCCCCCCCCAACTGACATTTTTTTAGGTAGATGTTCTTTTTTTATACAAAACTACATATGTATAGTAGGCAATGTAGGCATATAGGTACCTAGTTATTAGTTATAGCTCTAAATTTCCTCTTTGTTTCGGGCCTCCACCTGTTTCGGGCCCCCTTAACCGGGGCCAAAGTCAAATGGGGCCTAAAAGCCCCCCCCCCCCCGCAACTCCCCCGCCCCCCTTGCTTTCCTACTGGATTCTGGATTTCTGATGAACCTGTGATTGGTTGAAAAGTTGACAGAAGAACGTTTGGGAGACGGTCACTGTAAGACACTTTTAAGTTTTTGGAGCAAGTAGTTTTTCGGTTTTATAGTTATAGTTGAGCCTTTGTAATCTTTGTAGGCAGGTACGACCAAGAAAAATGCTTTGGATCTTGGAAGAACAGCTAAGCATTCGTCCTGAAAATCAGGAAGTTCGTCACTCAAGGATTAGAGGAACAGTTGAGACACTTTTAAGTTTTTGGAGCAAGTAGTTTTTCGGTTTTATGAGCCTTTGTAATCTTTGTAGGCAGGTGCGACCAAGAAGAAAAATGCTTTGGATCTTGGAAGAACAGCTAAGCATTCGTCCTGAAAATCAGGAAGTTCGTCACTCAAGGATTAGAGGAACAGTTAGGTCTTACTGTTTTTCTTTAAAAATGTTATATGTAATTTATAAGACCTTGTTTAGACTCCCAGAGTAAAGGGCCTTTTTACACCTATGCTGGCAGTATAAACAAGATAAATTCTATTGTACTTTCCTTGTCCATGAGACAGACAACCATCTCACGGTGCTGACAGGATTGGGGGGTTTAAAGGTTAGGAACTTCAACAAGGAACATTTTATTGCTTAGTGCAGTTCCAATCAGAGAACAATGGTTCTCTTTAACACGTCTTCCTGTCCACCCACACCTCAACGATTTGCAGAACTCTTCAGCAAAAACGATTAGCATTCTTTGAACGTGGACTGAAGATTTACTACCTTCAGGTACGAATACATCACACGAAGAATACAGAATACCTTACTAAACTAGTGAATTGAACGCCTAAAAGTAGAATGAATTGAGCTAGTCAGCTAAATTTATGAGCAAATTGTTTTCATATTCTACATGCCAAGACAGGCAGACCGTCATACCTGTGTGTGCTTCAAAATTTTAGCAGTACCAAATTTCTATAATGCCCCAGTTTTTCAAGGAATAAAGAATAGAACACCATAGACCGACTATACCTGTGAATGATTCAATTTTAGCAGACATAATATTAGAACTCATAATAATCATCAAACAGTCATGCTTGAGATCATCACTACGCCGAACGGGGAACCCAGTTACAAATTTTCCTCCACATATTCAAATACCTAATTATCTGACTACCACTACTAACTGTTACTGTCCTAACAATTTGTAGGATTAAATAAATAAGTAATGTCTACTTATCTCTCATTTGTAAAAATGTGAAAATTACTGTCCTAAAAATTAGAGAATTCGTAAAAATCTGTTCGTATTCGTACCCTACATATAATTTCACCAGATTTCATTGGTTTCAGCACTCTTCAGAGTCAGACACAGATACCTACTAGTGAACGTCGGACACAGACACTCCTCACGTAAAGCTAGCTAGTAGAAGGTACTAATACTAAGCCCTTCGGTAAAGCTCTCTACGCCACAAAGTCTGCAAGTATTGATCTTTGTCTGAGTCTCACTCCAATATAAAAGTCACGTCTGCCACATAATAAAATAGATATCATTTTGAACATCAGCAAATAGCTCTCACGTAATGAAATAGATATCATTTTGAACATCAGCAAATGGCTTTCTGTCTCGACAATTTGTGAGTCAGCAGAAAAGATTTCACCAGATTTCATTGGTTTCAGCACTCTTCAGAGTCAGACACAGATACCTACTAGTGAACGTCAGACACAGACACTCCTCACGTAAAGCTAGCTAATAGAAGGTACTAATACTAAGCCCTTCGGTAAAGCTCTCTACGCCACAAAGTCTGCAAGTATTGATGTTTGTCTGAGTCTCACTCCAATAAAAAAGTCACGTCTGCCACAAATAGCTCTCACGTAATGAAATAGATATCATTTTGAACATCAGCAAATGGCTTTCTGTCTCGACAATTTCAATCCAGCTACTCGTATATGAAATGGATTTTAGACATTAAGATCGAGTATTTTCTATTTTGCCGTTAGGAGGGGATTGTTTTAAAGATGGCTGAGTTGGATGCACCCAAAATGAACTAAGTACCAACTGCAAATGACCGCGCCCTTTAAGTCGCGGACTACTGGAAATTCAAGGTTTGAGGAAGCTGAAAGAGAAGGACATGGAAAGTAAGTAAGGATCAAGAAGACTGAAATTTCAATCGGGGGAGCTGGGTTCGAATCCTTGTGGAGATACAAATTGTCTTGCCGAGTTTGTAGACGCGCTTTAATATTCTGCTACATCCTTAGCATGCCGAATCGAGAGTTGGAGACTAACGGACTCATTAACTTTTTTCGTCTAACAACTGTTCTTTTTCGGACATGACTGATTTGACATGTTCAAAATTTTGACAAAAATTTTGTCCGCTTTTCTTATCTTTCAGGAATTTCAGGAGAATTTTTTTCAGGACGAGTGAACAGGAAACAGGTCCAAGTTTTGACCTACCTACCTTATCTTTCGTCAAGTTTCTAAAGCCATAACTGGATTTTATTCAAAACTGGATTTACTTTTCAAGCTTATAGGTACCTACTAGGTTAGGTAAGTAAGTACCGAGATATTACCTACTGGAAATCTTCCTGGCAATCAGGCAAAATTTCTGCAAAAATTCCTGAAGTATTTAACCAACTATGGCGAAGCCAAGTCACCATAAGCCACAATCAAGTACTGAATTACTGATTTCGGCAGACTAAAAAGAAGAAACAATTTGTCAGGAATTTGCTGAACCATTTTTTTTTTTTTTTTTTTTTTTTTTTTACCCCTGTTTTTTGTTGAAGCAAAAAAAACTATTTGTTTAGGATAAAATCCGCTCCGGGCGGGAATTGAACCCGCGAGCTAGTGCTTACAAGACAGACACGCTTCACACGCTACCCACCAAGCTAACTAGACTGGCAAAAGGGATAATTTTTTGAATCATTTTATTTTGTACCACCTATTAATTTACATTTACCCTTTTTTTCTAGTTAAGCAAGGTATTTTTACTGAATTGTTAGTTGTATGTATTATTCTTTAACCCATCAAATATACGAGACCTTGTTTAGACTGCTGGGGTAAAGGGAATTTTCAGTCCTATTCGGGCAGGATAAACAAGGTATATTCTATTCTATTCTATTCTATTTTATTTTCAACCAGCGACGATAGCACGATGAAAGCTCCAGTTCCCAATGAATCACTGAAGTTAAGTAATGGTGCGCGTGGTTAGTATCTGGCTGGGGGACCTTCTGGGCAATCGGGTGCTGCTGGTTTTTTTTCCGGCTGCACTTAAATTGAGGAGTCCTCACGAGGAGGCGGGTAGGTACTTGGGTAAGTGCCTGTAGAAGGTAGATTCCTAGAAAAATGGTGAGTGAGGAGTTCAGAGTGGTAGTACCTACTGTACGTGGAAATTAGAATGCTTAACATCCTCGATTAACCAGACAACATACAGAGCAACATACAAGTTATTGTTATCAGCAAATTCTACTGATAACAAGGGATTGTTATTTATCACTGTGGGTCGTAGCTGCGGCGGTCTTTGTAGCTTCTCTGGGTCTAAAATTAAACTAGAAAAAAACAAGGCATGAACTTGTAAAACTAGTTGTTAGTTGTGCTAAATGAACTCCGCAGCGCACACAAAAAGCCCAGTCTGAGGCCACTCACTATCATGTAGACCTGACGTACCTAGGTACATCAATCCTTTCAGGTCCACCTATCAGGTCTACCTGGTAGTGTGTGTGCTCATCAGGTATCAGGTAAACCTGACATTCGGACCTTTTCAGCCGTACCTGATCAGGTCTACCTGATAGTGTGTGGGTGGCCTTAGGTGTAGGGGGCAATTTTAGCCCGAAAAGTTGACTCGTAGGTAAAATCATTAAATCATTATTCTGCAAGCTACCGATCTAGAAATTAAGTAGACTTTCTAGGACAATCAAGGATTCTAAGACATGATTTTATTCTGTTGTTCGAAGTCCAGTTCTATGAGTTAATATTATGTAGGAATTTGTAATACATGCATTATTTATGTATGTTGTACACTATACATACCTACAAGACTTGTCTTGTAGTACTTTCGTACAAATTGGTTAGGTATAATAAAATGAAACTCTAGCTGTCAGCTCAATAGTAAGTAAGTCTGTTGTAGGTATTAGGTACCTAGGTACTGTTGTAGGTATTAGGTACCTAGGTACTGTTGTAGGTAGGTAGGGTAGCTATCTAAGTCTAGGTGCTGTTGCCGGTATTTAGGTAGTGTAGGTACCTACCTAAGGACGTAGACGAAGGTAGTGCTTATCTTATTGTTTTTTGGTCGTTTGTTTGTTAAGAATTTACTTATTATGACCGCCACTCACACTCAGACTGTCTGACAGTGCTCTGTGAGACAGTCGAAACGTGTGTAGTGGAAAAAGCTTGAGAATTATGTCTGTCAGACAGTCTAGTGTCTGACTGAGCGTGAGAGGGGGACATTTAGGACTAGGTACCTACCTAATACCCCTAATAGGGTAATAGGTGCTCTAAGTAGGTACCTATTTGATTATTTACCGTCCTGAAAAGATCTAAAAATCTTACCTTCACACCGGTCCTGTAGTCACGAGGTAATCCACACAGCCAAATCGAAGCAGGAAAAAATCCTTCACAATCTTCCCCAAAAATGAGGTCTTTCTCGCTCAAAAATCAATCGAACTTTTGGCCAAAATCGTTTGACTTGCAAAGCAAAACACATTTTATGCACCTGTGAGTTCGTACAAACATAAAAAAATCCATAGAAACATAAAAAGAAGATCTCAAAACGTATAAAAAATCATCTAAAAATACTTCAAAAACTAAAGTTACTAGGTCAGGCGAGGTTTGTAGAAAACCGGTTGGAAGATAAATAAAGATCTGAGAGAGACTGAAATTGAATGTCCAGTGTCCAGAAAGAAATAATTAGGTTCGGTCTTACCAACTACGGTTCCTTGCCAACTATCAGTTCCGTCTTACCGACTAAGTAGGTACCAACTACAGTTAGTGGAGGATTGACTCTGGGTGGTAAAATCAAAAATCGGATAAGAAACAAACCCCTTTCGACTAAAATAAACAGAAGGTGGAGTAGATATTGGAGTCGAGTGGATTGGAATACATCACATGCCTTCAGGCACACTCCATTTGTCAAGGGTCTAGGTTTTCCTTGCCCTTGGGATCACTATCAATTCCGTCTTACCGACTACCGACTACCAACTACAGTTAGTGGAGGATTGACTCTGGGTGGTAAAATCAAAAATCAGAGAAGAAACAAACCCCTTTCGACTAAAATAAACAGAAGGTGGAGTAGATATTGGAGTCGAGTGGATTGGAACACATCACATGCCTTCAGGGACACTCCATTTGTCAAGGGTCTAGGTTTTCCTTGCCCTTGGGATCGCTTTTAATTTAAAGAAACCATTTAAGTACTGATGAAAATTTGTAATGAAACAATAAGTTGAGTGAAATCCAAAATTCCAAACTAGAAGCTAGATTCTTTGCGACATTGAGTGGATTATGGTCGTAGTGCAGTATGGATAGAGCGTAACCAGGTCTCAAGCATTTTCTGCCTCACGCGTTCTAGTCAGACCGTCTGACAGACCAGGGTCTCAAACTTTTTCCGCTACACACGTTCTGACTGTCTGCCGGTCCGGCATAATACGGGTAGGTAACTTTTAAATATGGAAAAATAATTTGTAAAAATACCTAGGTAGGTATCTATCTTGCAAATTCTGGGCGGAAAATGTCAAAAATTGGTCCAATTTTTCCAAAGGAGGGAAGAAAAAACAGAGCGCCCCATAGGGAAATTGGTTTTTCGTTTTCGTCATCTGTAACATCTCTCCCTCCCTCTCCGCTCTCCCTCTATCTCTCTCTTCCCTTCTCTTCTCTTGGAATTTGTAATAAATAGGAAGTAAAGTACAGATCACGAACATTCTCCCCTGGAAGTACATTTCAGTACATTTTCTCCGCGTCAGGTGGAACGACAGGTCTTGGGAGACTAGCACAATATTCATGTGGAAAGTTCTCTCCCTCCACCATTGTAGTGGGAGGCAGACACTAGCGCTCCGATTTCCACTGGTTTCCCAGACGTGCGGAATTTTCCGGAACTAGAAAATTGATCTTGTCCCAAGCTTCCTGTATGGAGGACCGAAAGGTAATTAAAGGTGCTCTCATTTTCAGCGAGACGTCTGAAACATAAATAAAATTACTTACCTTATAAATGAAATTACTTACTTTATAATAAAATGCTTTCTTTAAGGTTTCTTAGAGGGAACTATAACTGCTGAGGTTTTATCGTCCCGAAAGCGAAGAGAGAACGAGAATAGGATATAGGAGAGATCCAGCCGTTCTGAGAACGAACCTTTTAGGGTAAAGTTCGCCGCGGGTGGGAATCTAACCCTCGAACTGGCGCTAAGAAGGCAGACGCGCTACCCTCCAAGCTACATAGGTAACATATTACCTGTCTACGGTTTTAATTAAACTATTTTTATTATTTATTTTAATTATAGGTACCTACCTACATAAATACGTATGTATAGTTGTATAGTATTCTCCAGTAGGTATCAGGCTATCAGGTATGCATTGGAGATTGCCAGATTAGGTAGGTTTGTATCTTTAAAATCATCACAAGAGTATCCCGTCTATCAGTTTCTCAGATCGATCCAAGCAATTAAATCCGCCAGGAATCGAACAACTGAGACGAAAATGAATCCAGGGCCCTGTTGCACGAAGGGATACGTACCTAGGTTCTTCGGAGATAGGTATAAGTACTTAATAGATAGGAAATACAGATTGCCACTGTCAAAAGAGACTGAATTGGTCCCAGTTTCTGTTTCTGGGGTCAGGCCCAGACTCCAGAGGTTTAATAATAATAATAGTGCTTATTTATACTGCTCGCATAGGACTGAAAAGTCCCTTTACTCCAGCAGTAGGCTACTATTATTGTGGAGTGTGTGAACTGTGAATGGATCTTGTTCTTATAATATAAGATTATAGGTACATACGTAGAGTAGGTACATAGATGAAAGCGTAATTCAAGGAATACCTACCTACCAAATATTGCATAATTTTACGCAAAAAAAAAAAACTAAATAGGATTAGGTATACGGTATCTACCTTAAAGGTGAGTTAGAATCAGGCTTATCAGACGGATGCAGTCATTCCGCTACGTTCAATAAATCATTTTGAATTTCAAACACTCTGTGGTTTTTTTATTTTTATTAATTCGTTCACACTTTTTAATTCCTCCATACAGATCTCCTATCTTGTTTTGTTGAAACAAGAAGAGATCTTAGGTAGCAATTAGTCAGATTTCGCTGCAGATTAATGTCGAAATCAAGGGAACCGGAACTTTTCTTCCTACAAACATAGGTACACAACATGCCTCAGGTAGGTACCTCTACCTATAATCTTGAAATCAAAATAAATTTCATGGTACCTACCTATGCCTATCACTAGGTAGGTATGTATAGGTAGCTATCTACTTATCTCAATAAATAAGACAGATAGAGATTTGTAGATCTGTCAAGTAGGTTCCCAAGTACCTATCCACCTAATAGGTACCTAGGTAGGTATCTCTCAAAATCTACAACTTATGGAGATCTGGATCTGTATGAACTTACCTCTGCTAATACACCATCTCAATAAATCTGCATACTAAATCTTTGTTTGATAACATACCTACCAAGACGATTTGCATTAACTTATCTAATTAGGTAGGTATGTATATGTACCTACCTATTTTATGCCTCGTAGATCTGTGAATTTCCTGGTTTAAGGGAGTACCTACTTAGAGTAGGTAATAGATTAGGTATCTAGGTATTTACTCAAAGTACTTAGGTACCTACATAGTTTCAGATTCCGGGATGGATGAAAAAATTAAATCATTTAATAGGTACCTATTATAAACCTTTGTCTGGCTGGGGGACTTTAAATAGGGAATGTACCAGCCTGAAATCCCCCTTGCTAAAGAATTAGCAAAGTTTGAGTGCGAAGGGCATCCACTCGTAAAAATTTGCAGCTAAAACCAAATGTCAGCCCAAAAGCGATCACCCTAGGGCCGATTGAGGGCTGATGAAAAACGCTGACTCTGTCTGAACACGGGAATACCTACCTAAATCTACACGAAAAGATTCAGCAGGATTTTCTAATTCAATTTCTAACTTAGAGGTATTTTGTTGAAATTAAAATAATTTGCTTCCAAAAGCGAAAGGAAAAAAATCAATCGAATCACCGATTGTGTAAAGAGTGCATCGTGTACGACCTTGGTTGGAATGTGGTTGCAACCATTCATCTTGACCTCCCTTCTTCTTCTTCTTTTTTTTTAATCGAAGAGAGAAGGAAGACAGGATAGGAGAAAGCCAGCCGTTCCGAGAACGAGCATTATCCCAGCAGGATAAAATCCGCCTCGGGCGGGAATCGAACCCGCGGCCTATTGCTTACAAGGCAGACGCGCTACCAACTAAGCTAACTAGGCTGGCTGACCTTCCTTCTGGAAGAGTCCATTTTCGGGTGATTTTTAAAAATTTCCCGCCTCTATTTTCGCATCAAGGAGGATAGAAGGCAGTGGATTCTGTCACTCTACGATTTGAATAGTGAAACAAGTATAATATTCTCCGGATAATTTTGAGTTTTATTGAAAATATTTAATGTAATTAACTAATTAATTATTGATTGAATTTTCTTTTCACTTTTAATGCAAATAAATATTTTTTCCCCTTTTTATTGTAGGAAACTCGGGGGAAAAAAAACCTCCCAAAATCTAAAAAAACCTCCTTATTTGGCACTTGACAACACTGTTTTGTAGAGCGATAATTTACCGCGGGCCGCGGGAATATTTAAATTTTTAGACTTTTCCGAAGGATTTTTTTTGGCTGCGTTGCCAGCCTAGTTAGCTTAGTTGGTAGTGCGTCTGCCTTGTAAGCGCTAGGCCGCGGGTTCGATTCCCGCCCGGGGCGGATTTTATCCTGATGGGATAATGTTCGTTCTCGGAACGGCTGGCTTTCTCCTATCCTGTCTGCCTTCTCTCTTCGATTTCGGGACGATAAGACCATAGCAGTTAAAGTTCCCTCTGTCAAACCTCTTAAAAAAAAAAAAAAAAAAAAAAAAAAAAAAAAAAAAAAAAAAAAACAAAAAAATGAAATTTGTCGCGTAGGAAGCTAGGGGAAAAAAAACCTCCCAAAATCTAAAAAACCTCCTTACTTGGCACTTGACAACACTGTTTTGTAGAGCGATAATTTACCGCGGGAATATTTAAATTTTTAGACTTTTCCAAAGGATTTTCTTTTGGCTGCGTTCTTTGAGTGACGTTTTCCAATTTTCCTCAGAAAATAGAGTGTTGTTCTCTTATTCTAACGATAAGGATTCTACATTCTACCATTGTGGTGATTGTTACGTGTTATCCATGAAGAATTTTATCCTGGACCTTTTAAATAAGTGATTGTACACTAGAGAATCCTGAATCCCTTGCTATCAGTTATCTTTGAACTGATGATGTGTACAGTGTTTTCCAACCTGCAATAATGCTGACAGTGAGAGAATAATGTTCTGCTGCCTGTGGAAGTCAGTAGTCATGTGGCTGGTCTTTTTGTTCTACTCAATCCTTGCTCTTCTACTGCTTTCGATAATAGTTCTACCACTCTCTGTACTTCTCTTCAAATACTATGTGAGTAAGAAACGGAAGAGTTACAATGTACTCAAGACTGTTGCATTTTTCCACCCCTACTGTAATGCTGGTGGAGGGGGTGAGAGGGTACTGTGGACCGCTGTGCTAGCATTGCATCAGAAATACCCAGATTACAAGATTTACATTTACACGGGAGATGTAGATGCTTCTCCGAGTGAAATTATCAAGCGTGCCCATCAACGATTCAACATTGTTCTCCCAGATCAAGTAATTAATTTTGTTTATTTGTACAGGAGGAAGTTTGTTGAAGCCAGTTTGTATCCTTATTTCACATTGCTTGGACAGAGCATTGGATCTATGATTCTGGGAGTTGAGGCCCTCCTCTCATTCCAGCCAGATATCTACATTGATACAATGGGCTATGCATTCACATACCCACTGTTCTCATACATCGGAGGCAGTAAAGTAGCCTGCTACATACACTACCCTACAATAACCAAAGAAATGTTGACAAGAGTTGCTCGTCGGGTGATAACTCACAATAATAGTCAGCGGGTTGCCAATAACCCAATTCTGACCAGTTTCAAACTGTTCTACTACAAAGTATTTGCTCTGTTGTATTCTCATGTTGGAAAGTACTCGGATATTATCATGGTCAATTCATCATGGACAGAGGAACATGTTATACAGTTGTGGAACTGTCAGCTGAAAACATACAAGCTCTATCCGCCCTGTGACACAGAGGATTTGAAGAAAATTACCCACAGCAAAACAGATGGACCTGTCAAAATTATTTCTGTAGCTCAATTTAGACCAGAGAAAGATCATCCCTTACAGTTACGGGCCATGTACCAGCTCCGTCAAATCATAAGTGAGGAGCTTTGGGATAATTTGAAATTGATCTTCATAGGATCTACTCGTAATGAGGAGGATGAAGTCTGTGTGAAAGATATGCAGGATTTGTGTAAACATTTATCACTGGAGAATAATGTTGAGTTCAAAGTGAACCTGCCATATGAAGACATGAAGAAAGAGTTCAGTGAGGGTTTGATAGGACTACATGCAATGTGGAATGAACACTTTGGTATTGGTATTGTAGAATGTATGGCTGCTGGACTCATCATGATTGCTCACAAGTCAGGAGGGCCTAAAATGGATATTGTCATTGAAGATCCAGAGACTTGTAGGAATGGATTCTTAGCTTGTGATGAAGTGGAGTATGCTCAGACAATCAAGTTGATTCTTCACTTGTCTCAAGACACAAAAACAAGGATAAGTCAGAATGCAGTTTCCTCAGTTGACAGATTTTCTATGGAGGAATTTAAGAATGGTTTTCTCACATTCACACAGCCTTTGTTTAAAGTCATGAAAAAGTCTTCATAGGACATTAGAAGAATAAGACCAAGGTCACTTATACATGAACATATTTAGGTAAAGCAAAGAAACCAGCTGATAAGTAGAAGGTACTTAAGTAGAGAAACTCTTTGCTGTTAAGATTGCTTGTAAATAGAAATTAGTCAGGTAGTTGTAAGATGTAATTACCTATTTAGTTTCTTTAAATAATAACCCTTATGAGAGAAATAATGAAAATGCACATAAAATCACTTGTTTGTGTATGGATAAAACAGTATAGTATATTTTATCAAATAATATTTAGGTAGACTTTGTGAGGATCTAATCTATAAGATTTACACGTGATGTCACATGGACTGTGAGATTTAGAAATTAAATTATAAAATTATTTAAATTAATAAAATATAATATTATCATGTATCAAATTCTATTACATTTCATTAAGTTTAGTTTGTTAAAAGATCTGAGCCTTCTCAAAGTAAAATATATTACCCTGATATTTGTCAAGATTCTGGGCTGACAAATCTATACCATTTATATCTTAATGTTATTATTTTTCTCATCACATCACAAACAAAAAAGTAAAGACATGGAGCCAAAATCACAGTGGTAATAAAACACCTAGAAAAACTATACTGTAAAGTAAAAAAAAAAAGATAAATAGCCCATTCCTTAAGGAATTAGCTAAAAATACAAAATAAAAATCATGTAGGGTTCGTACTTTTGGATCCCTGGGATTCATCATTGGTTTCCTGTTTCGACAGAAGACTAAAATAAATTAAAGAGCACAGAATAATTTAGACACAGACGGTTTTCAGTGAATCTAGAGCACCCAATTTGAGATCCTAAGATTCGGCATGAAATTAAAGGAGGGAGTCACAATAAAGGGTTGGAAGCGATTTTAATAAATGTGGAATTAGTTTTAAATTTTGTAATGTAATCTTGTAATCAGATAAAACAAATTTACATAGAAAACAATACTTTCATTACTAGTTAGCTCCGCTATACTGTAGTAATAGAAAGTAAAAAGACAAAACCATGTTAGATAAAATTCCCAAAATACCCATTCAAATTTCAAACTGACAAGCCCAGGAAGGTTAAAATAAAAAAGGAGGAGTAACAAAAATAAAATCATCCATGTAGATTACAATATGAAAAGGAAGAAATAATAAATGATAAGATGTTTAGACCCAGTATTTCGGGCTAAACAGTTTAAATCTAGCACATGAATACCTAAATAGGTGTAATGGAGTGTTCAAAAAATTATGACTGGGACCACAATGACTATGGAATAATACAGGTAGGTCATTTTCTAGTGTGACTAGTGTAGGTGTATTTCCCTTTCGGGGATCTGACCACTGCTTCATTTAGTTTCTGTTGGAGTAGTGGCCAATTTTCCAATGGTCAGCTTCCCGAACTTAGAACACACCTATTTGTATTTGTACAGGCTACAGGCATGTAAAACGGTAATTTTAAATTAGGTCAAACAATAAAAATATGTCTTTTCGAATAATTTTTTCAGGGTAAAAAAAAAAAAAAAAATCATCCCTTGACCACTACACCACCGAGGTAGCTACTACACCACCGAGGTAGTTCAGTTCTTTACAGTTTTTCACCCCTGTCTAACCCACTTTAATACTTACGAAACACTCCTGCTTATCACCGAAAACAGTGTGCTTATTCAACCTGGATTCTAAGACCCCCAGCAGATCGACAAACTGTGTAATACTTTCCCCTTTGGATTTATAGCTTCTTCCCCTTTGGAAAACCTCATGATCATGACACGCCACTGCTGTACCTACCTACTAGTGACTAGTGGCATATTGTGCTTTAGATAGGATAAATTAGATGAAGATTCTCTCTTGTCTGCGTATGCTAGGGTGATGTTAACTGATGGTGATTTTGTTTCCGACGGAACATCTGAAGTGTGTCCGATTTGGCCCTCTTTGGTCCCCGAGTCAACCAGCGGCGATAGCACCAATGCACCTAGTGAGCAAAGTTGAGCTTGGTTGGTATCCGGGTGGGTGACCATATTATCTGGGTAATCACGGGCTTTTACCGGCCCCACTTAGGCTAGCTGAGGTTAATGTGAAGTAAAGTAGTTTATCGCCCAATTTTATTGGACAGATTTTTTTTTTTTTTTTTTTTTTTAAAAGATTTGGAAACTTTATTTGATGGGTAACCATACCTATCTGATCTGATGGGTTATCTGCATTTGTATTATGTTGGTACTTAAATTGGATTTTCTTCTTTCCCAGATCAACTGACGACCCTACAATCCCATCCGATTCTCTCCAGGGCAGGTGTGTGATATGGACAAGCTATTTTTCTATGGAGGTGTGATTCCCACATGGTGTTACCAAAGAGTCCACATCCGTTGGGTAGTCACAGTCGTCTATTCGTAAAAATAATAGGCGGACCATCTAAGCGAGTGCAATTTTAATTGCCCAAACAATTAAAATCGTCATGAGGAGATTTTCAGGAGAAACGAGGACTGAATTTAATAAATAGGTAATTAATACAGGTAAATAATGGTTAATTATAAAGATACAGAGTAGTGGGCCACGTCAAGCTCTGTAACATTTTTGTCCCTATAGTATAGATAGAGGTAGTGTTTTTTTTTTTTAGGATTTTAATAGAAATCCCGAACTCGCTTAAGGAAGGGAGGACAGGATAAGAGAAAGCCTGCCGTTCCGAGAACGAACCCCATCTCTTGAGGATAAAGTTCGCCCCAGCGGGGAATCGGGAATCGAACCCGCGACCTAGCGCTTGACAACTTACAAAGCATAAGTAGGTACGCGCGCTTGTTGTTTCTGCTTGGAATCTTGGATCCTAGATCGAATTTATAAATTTACTAGCTGAATTCCGTCCCTTCGCTCCGGAATCCCGCTAGTTCATCTCGAGGCATGCATGGCCAAACTTGTAGAAAAGGCATGGCCGAACTTGTAGAAAATAATAAAAATACGGTCGCGCTGCGCGCTCCCTAATAGCTGCATAGTTATCAAACTAAAAACATGAACGAAACTCAAATATTAGGCGAGCGAGGAAAAGTTTTCTTTCCCGCAGTCTCTGCACTCTGTGTATTTCTTATGGTGATTTTAGCGATCAAAAATTGATCATATCTCAGGATCGGTTTAGATTTTCGCAAAATCCTTTCTTATTGCACACCTAGACCATAAAAGGAATATTCCTACCAAATTTCAACTTTCTAGGTGTTGTGGTTCTAGAGATAGAGCGATCAGTGTGTGAAATGTGAAATGTGAAATGTGAAAAGAGACACAATACTTCCCATTTAGGTGCTGGGTCAACACGAGAACAACAAAAAGTAACCCGTTGAAATATTTGCAATCGAAAAACGAGTACCCTGAGACCAGCGCTAGCAAATTAACCTGAAACGGGATGGATATTTAGTGGGTATCGGGCGCGTTTTACATTTGGGGGGTCGTTCTCTTTTCAGGAGGATACATGTACACTTACCTCATCTATGGGTGACTCTTCAATGAGTAGCGGACAGTTAGTGGAGGATTGACTCTGGGTGGTAAAATCAAAAATCAGAGAAGAAACAAACCCCTTTCGACTAAAATAAACAGAAGGTGGAGTACCTAGATATTGGAGTCGAGTGGATTGGAACACATCACATGCCTTCAGGCACACTCCATTTGTCAAGGGTCTAGGTTTTCCTTGCACTTGGGATCGCTTAATTTAAAGAAACCATTTACTGATGAAAATTTGTAATGAAACAATAAGTTGAGTGAAATCCAAAATTCCAAACTAGAAACTATATTCTTTGCGACATTGAGTGGACCATTTCCTGACGAATCAGTATAAATCGCTGAAACCCTGCCTTACCATCTAAGGCTGAGGAGTAAAGTTACGTTTCTACTTGGGCAGCATTTGCCGCTCGGTATGACCAGTTTCATTGTAGCATACCTAAATGTCGCGGCATTCCTTCGCCGCATACTCGAACTAGCGCTGTCACTCAATGAAGGAAACAATCTAGAATACTAGAAAACCAATGCGGAAAGCCGCACGGCACGTGTCCTTTTGCAATCCTGGGCGACATTTCTTTGGTCTGGACCGACTTTAGGCGGGTTGAATTCCTGAGGCCGCGCGACACGTTTCCTCTTAGGCGGCTTTTCCAGCCTGGCGTACCGAGCGCCTAGGTACTGTTGTAAGTAGGTAGGGTAGCTACCTAAGTCTAGGTGCTGTTGCCGGTATTTAGGTAGTGTAGGTACCTAATACCTAAGGACGTAGACGAAGGTAGTGCTTATCTTATTGTTTTTTGGTCGTTTGTTTGTCAAGAATTTACTTATTATGACCGCCACTCTTAGGTACCTAGGTACTGTTGTAGGTATTAGGTAGGTACCTAGGTACTGTTGTAAGTAGGTAGGGTAGCTACCTAAGTCTAGGTGCTGTTGCCGGTATTTAGGTAGTCTAGCTACCTACCTAAGGACGTAGACGAAGGTAGTGCTTATCTTATTGTTTTTTGGTCGTTTGTTTGTCAAGAATTTACTTATTATGACCGCCACTCACTCTCAGACTGTCTGACAGTGCTCTGTGAGACAGTCGAAACGTGTGTAGCGGAAAAAGCTTGAGAACTAGGTCTGTCAGACAGTCTAGCGTCTGACTGAGCGTGAGAGGGGGACATTTAGGACTAGGTACCTACCTAATACCCCTAATAGGGTAATAGGTGCTCTAAGTAGGTACCTATTTGATTATTTACCGACCTGAAAAGAATCTAGAAATCTCACCTTCACACCGGTCCTGTAGTCACGAGGTAATCCACACAGCCAAATCAAAGCAGGAAAAATTCCTTCACAATCGTCCCCAAAAATGAGGTCTTTCTCGCTCAAAAATCAATCGAACTTTTGGCCAAAATCGTTTGAACACACCACCATTTAGGAACGAAATTCGAGCATGAACACAGGATAAGAGAAAAATAGGGAATTTAGCTAGGATAAGAGATAAATAGGAAATTAAGCTAATTTATCTCGTACGAATAAGATGCGGCCGAATATTTTCAATCAGGGAAAAAAGTTACTGGCTGAAAAATTAAAAAATAGTAAACTAATTTGAAGAAGTATTGAAAAAGGGTTTTAAAAAATAATAAAAAACACACGCAAACTGGAAAAAAAAGATTTAGAATTTCTACAATCACTCGCGTTCCGTACTATAGCACGACGTACACAAAACTGAACTTTTTTACTGGAAGAAACTTGGAAACGAAACGCTCTGGCCTGCAGGAAGGGTAAGCCAGTCTGCATGGGTAAAAAGTGCTGATAGTGTACGAGTATGAGCTCTTGGACTGGTATTTGAAGTTCTAGGTTCTCTAGCTGGTGGTAGATAGCTACCTATCTGTATAAGTATAATAAGTACCTAGGTCTGTGTATTAAGTACTCTACTTGGTTTCATATTTGTATATTGAACTTGATTAATTTCTCTATCAAGTTATTCAAGTTTAAAGTTCACGATCCAAGTGCTTATTATATCAACCAAGAGCTGAGTTTCAAGTTTTATTCGTCTGTTCTTATTTTGTTGCTTGTCTTTTCCTTGAGTGCTTTGTTCTTCTTTTTCTGATGATTTTAGCACATCCACTAAAACCCCTAGTGAAATTTGTAGGCAAAACCAAATGTCAGCCCAAAGCAATCACCCTAGTTAGGGCTCTTTGAGAGGCTGACGAAAAACGCCGACCGGCGTCTCCACTCTTGGTACGCTGTGTACTAGATTCAGTACTTTTTCAAGCGGTTTTTTTTCGTAGTGCAGTATGGATAGAGCGTCTTAAAGTGTGTGGCGGAAAAATCTAACCACTAACCAGGTCTCAAGCATTTTCTGCCTCACGCGTTCTAGTCAGACCGTCTGACAGACCAGGGTCTCAAACTTTTTCCGCCACACACGTTCTGACTGTCTGACGGTCCGGCATAATACGGGTAGGTAACTTTTAAATATGGAAAATTAATTTGTAAAAATACCTAGGTAGGTATCTATCTTGCAAATTCTGGGCGGAAAATGTCAAAAATTGGTCCAATTTTTCCAAAGGAGGGAATGGTCGTAGTGCAGTATGGATAGAGCGTCTTAAAGTGAAAAGTGTGTGGCGGAAAAATCTAACCACTAACCAGGTCTCAAGCATTTTCTGCCTCACGCGTTCTGACTGTCTGACGGTCCGGCATAATACGGGTAGGTAACTTTTAAATATGGAAAAATAATTGAGACCTTGCTCCTTAGCCTTAGATGGTAAGGCAGGGTTTCAGCGATTTATACTGATTCGTCAGGAAATGGTCCACTCAATGTCGCAAAGAATCTAGAGAGGGAAGAAAAAACAGAGCGCCCCATAGGGAAATTGGTTTTTCGTCATCTGTAACATCTCTCCCTCCCTCTCCGCTCTCCGCTCTCCCTCAATCTCTCTCTTCCCTTCTCTTCTCTTGGAATTTGTAATAATAAGGAAGTAAAGTACAAATCACGAACATCCTCCCCTAGTACATTTCAGTACATTTTCTCCGCGTCAGGTGGAACGACAGGTAGATCAGTTGCGCTTACTTGGGTGATGTTTCAAAGTTATAGAGCAGGAAAAATGAGGACCAAGAACATCTGGGAACGTCCACCGTCACTAGAGTGACCCCAAACCCTAAGAATTGAGTACTTCTTGTCTAATTACGAAGTAATAAAAAAATAAAATTGTGGGATTTGTAGGGGATACTCACGAATGAGATGAAGCCAGCCAAGTCAGTTGGGAGGGCGCATGCCTTGCTTGTACCTTGTAAGTGTTTTAAGTCGCGGGTTCGATGCAAGCCCGGGGCGGGCTCCCTCCCTCTCCGCTCTCCCTCTATCTCTCTCTTCTCTTGGAATTTAATAATAAGGAAGTAAAGTACAAATCACGAACATCCTCCCCTAGTACATTTCAGTACATTTTCTCCGCGTCAGGTGGAACGACAGGTCTTGGGAGACTAGCACAATATTCATGTTTAAGTGGGAGGTAGTGGGAGGTAGACACTAGCGCTCGAATTTCCACTGGTTTCCAGACGAGCGGAATTTTCCGGAACTAGAAAATTGATCTCATCCCAAGCTTCCTGAATCGAGGACCGAAAGGTAATTAAAGGTGCTCTCGTTTTCATCGAGACGTCTGCAAAATAAAATTACTTAACTTTTATAATAAAATGCTTTCTTTAAGGTTTCATAGGGGGAACTTTAACTGCTGAGGTTTTATTATACCAAAAGCGAAGAGAGAAGGAGAGCAGGATTGGGGAGATCCAGCCTTTCCGAGAAAGAACCTTTTACAATAAAGTTCGCCCCGGGTGGGAATCGAACCCGCGGGCTAGTGCTTACACAGCAGACTTTTTGAGGTAAAAATCATGAAAGAACTTGGCGTGACCCACTACTCTTACCTAGATAACTAACCATTATTTACCTATAGGTATTAATTATTTATTAAATTCAGTCCTCGTTTCTCCTGAAAATCTCCTCATGACGATTTTAATGGTTTGGGCAATTAAAATTGCACTCGCTTTGATAGGCCGGCTATAACTTTTACGAATAGACGATTGTGACTACCCGAACGGATGTGTTCTCTTCGGTTCCTCAATGTGATAGTTTAGGTACTTTCCGGTACCATGTCTATCTTGCGGTGCCAAAAGTATAGGCGTTTAAACCGTTTGAAAGTCCAGAAAATAAAAATATGGTAATGATGGTATGTATTATTACTATGTTAAGGCGGTCTCTCCCTGATCCCTTGTGTGCCGCGTCCATCTTAGTTTAGGACTATTGCACTACATGGCATATAGGTAACATCCGCGCCTCCTTACGGTCCCTACCTACCCCTCCTAGTTTTGTTATCCGCGAATATGTTATGAGGAACTTGTATTGCTGGACCAAAGAAGCTGCAATGTAATCAAGTACAATTGGTGCTCTCTTCTAAAGAATAAGCTGGTTGAACTGAACTTTGGAAACGTCTGGGAGGCACAGTCGAGCAGCTTACTTAAGGAAAAAAAGGAAGAGATTCTACTCGCCTATTATTCGAAACTTGTGCAGGAAGATTGGCGCGCTGTACTTCACTCTACCTATAATGTGATGTATAAGGAGGTTAAAATTAGACCTGAAAACCCAACACCTAGTCAAAGTTTTGTTTCTCGCTATCTAAAGGAGGCAGCACCGATCGAGAGAAGCAGAGTGGCGGCTCAACTCCGTCTTTGTGGAAATAAATTGAAGTTTTATGTCAACCGGATGTCATACAGCTGGGACCAGGAAGAACTTTGTAGCATATGTAATCTCCAGCAACCTGAAGACATAGAACACTTTTTATTGGTGTGTCCCCATTATGCAGCTCTCAGAAAAAAGTACCTACAAGGACTAATGGAAACGAGAACTAGTGTACAAGAGTTATTGGTAATTCTGTCTAAACCCCATCTCAATAATCTCTATTATTATGTACAAGGAGCTCTAAAGCTGAGGGCCTTCTTACGAAACGAGTAGTATTATTTGTTTCCCTTTATTGAATCCTGTGATTTTTGTGTTGTTTAAAGAGCCTAGTTACCTAATTGTTTTGTTTAAAGAGTCTACCTATTTGTCTTGCTTAAAGAGTCTAGTTATTTTTCTTGTACAAAGAGTCTAGTTATTTTCAAATTTATTACAATTATTTTGCTTAAGAGTATAGTTTGTAATTTTTCTTCTTATAATGTTACATGTTATGTTGTCAACCTTTGTAAAAATGTACTTAAACATTAATTACCAAATAAATATTATTCTTATTTTTCTATTCCTAAGTTTTTATCTGTTCTTTAGAAAGAGAGATGTTCGCCGCAGAAAGTTATATCTTGGCTAGGGAAAAACATTTTTTTTTCGTAAAAAAAAAAAAAAAAAAAAAAAAAAAAAAAAAAAACAAAAAACAAACAAACAAAAAAATATATAAGTAGTTGTAAGGGCATACAGCCCTAAAAGTCGGGTTAAGCTTATACGAATCTAATTGAAGAAAAGTAACTAGGAATTAATAGGTACCTATATCAGATATAATTATGTAGAATTGTAGATTACATTCCATTGACTTACTAATGAGTCATAATAAGTCTTTTATGACTTTAATCCCGAGATTCCCGAGGGGGACGTAGGGCCTTTTCTCTTCCAGACTCTTAGTTTATAGTCTATCCAGAAACCAGAAACAAGGTGCTGCCGATAAAAGAAAGTCGGGGACTAAAGAGGACCAAAATCGGACACACTTCAGATGTTCTGTCGGAATCAAAATCACCATCACCCTAACAGATATACGCAGACAAGTATTAAGAGAGAATATTCATCTAATTTATCCTACCTGAAATTCAATATGCTACTATAGTAGGTACGGCTTCTAATGAGTACCTACCATGTACAGTGTAGGTACAAGTACTTAAACCTGGTACTCCGTATCTCTGCAATTTATCTCTGACTATAGGTAGCTAGCAGAAATTCGCCACATAACGCATTGCAAACAATATTTCACAAAATCATCCTCATAGAACTCTCGAACTCGAAGTTTCGGATTCACTTATACATGAACATATTTAGGTAAAGCAAAGAAACCAGCTGATAAGTAGAAGGTACTTAAGTAGAGAAACTCTTAGCCGTTAAGATTGCTTAAGTATAATAAATAGAAATTAGTCAGGTAGTTGTAAGATGTAATTAACTATTTAGTTTCCTAAAATAAATAAATAATAACCCTAATGAGAGAAATAATGAAAAGGCACATAAAATCACTTGTTTGTGTATGGATAAAACAGTATAGTATATTTTATCAAATAATATTTAGGTAGACTTTGTGAGGATCTAATAGAAATTCGAGCATGAACACAGGATAAGAGAAAAATAGGGAATTAAGCTAATTTATCTCGTACGAATAAGATGCGGCCGAATATTTTCAATCAGGGAAAAAAGTTACTGGCTGAAAAATTAAAAAAAAATAGTAAACTAATTTGAAGAAGTATTGAAAAAGGGTTTTAAAAAATAATAAAAAACACACGCAAACTGGAAAAAAAAGATTTAGACTTTCTACAATCACTCGCGTTCCGTACTATAGCACGACGTACACAAAACTGAACTTTTTACTTTTTTACTGGAAGAAACTTGGAAACGAAACGCTCTGGCCTGCAGGAAGGGTAAGCCAGTCTGCATGGGTAAAAAGTGCTGATAGTATCCAGGCGTCTCCACTGTTGGTACGCTGTGTACTAGATTCAGTACTTTTTCAAGCGGTTTTTTTTTTATGGTCGTGGTCTGACTGAGCGTGAGAGGGGGACATTTAGGACTAGGTACCTACCTAATACCCCTAATAGGGTAATAGGTGCTCTAAGTAGGTACCTATTTGATTATTTACCGGCCTGAAAAGATCTAAAAATCTTACCTTCACACCGGTCCTGTAGTCACGAGGTAATCCACACAGCCAAATCAAAGCAGGAAAAAATCCTTCACAATCTTCCCCAAAAATGAGGTCTTTCTCGCTCAAAAATCAATCGAACTTTTGGCCAAAATCGATTGAACACACCACCATTTAGGAAAGAAATTCGAGCATGAACACAAATAGGGAATTTAGCTAGGATAAGAGATAAATAGGAAATTAAGCTAATTTATCTCGTACGAATAAGATGCGGCCGAATATTTTCAATGTTGGAATCCAGTCAACTTTCGCCTTCTAAACTACTGGCCTTCCTGGGTTTGATAAATATACTCAGCTTGATATGTTGAAATGAGGACCTCCTAGTTTTTATCCGTTCTTTAGAAAAAGAAATGTTCGCCGCACTTTGTCTTCGTACAAAAAAAATAATAATAATAATAATAAATAAGTAGCTGTAAGGGCATACAGCCCTAAAAGTCGGTTAAGCTTATACGAATCTAATTGAAGACTAGGAATTAATAGGTACCTATATCAGATATAATTATGTAGAATTGTAGATTACATTCCATTGACTTACTTACTTGACTAATGAGTCTTATGACCTTTAATCCCGAGGGGGACGTAGGGCCTCTTCTACTCCAGACTCTTAGTTTATAGTCTATCCAGAAACCAGAAACAAGGTGCTGCCGATAAAAGAAAGTCGGGGACTAAAGAGGACCAAATCGGACACACTTCAGATGTTCCGTCGGAATCAAAATCACCATCACCCTACTAGATATACGCAGACAAATATTAAGAGAGAATATTCATCTAATTTATCCTACCTGAAATACAATATGCTACTATAGTAGGTACGGCATCTAATGAGTACCATGCACAGTGTAGGTACAAGTACCTAAACCTGGTACTCCGTATCTCTGCAATTTATCTCTGACTATAGCTAGCAGAAATTCGCCACATAACGCATTGCAAACAATATTTCACAAAATCATCCTCATAGAACTCTCGAACTCGAAGTTTCGGATTGGATCTTGCCTGGGGTCTGTTTCACTAAAATAATTTGTATTGTAGGATTTGTAGGGGATACTCACGAATGGGATGGAGCCAGCCAAGTCAGTTGGGAGGGCGCATGCCTTGCTTGTACCTTGTAAGTGTTTTAAGTCGCGGGTTCGATGCAAGCCCGGGGCGGGTTTTATCTTCAACAGATAAAGTTCGTTCTCGGAAACTTCGGAAAGGCTGACTCTCTCCTCCTCCCTGAAGTACCCTACGCCTTCGTGCAACAGGACCCTGGATACATTTTCGTCTCGGTTGTTAGACTCCTGTCGGATTTAATTGCCGGGATCGATCTGAGTAACTGATAGATTAGATATAGACGGACACTCTTGTGTTGATTTTAAAGATACCTGGTCGGTACCTACGTAATCTGGCAACTTCTAATGCATACCTACCTGATACCTACTGGAAAATAATATAGGTATGTAGGTATACATAAATAAATAATTAATTAATTACTAATCGTAGGTATTACAGGTTTAATACTAATGCATACTAATTTATCCAAGTAGGTATACCTATACCTACCTACATTCAGTAGGTACCCTAGCTCCCTTATATTGTTACAAAAAGAATTTGTCTTGAAATAGGTAATGAAAAAAAAGTAAAAAAAAAAAAAAAAAAAAAAAAACTAAAACGAATTCCAATAAAGGATTGGAAGCGATTTTAATAAACGTGGAATTAGTTTTAAATTTTGTAATGTAATCTTGTAATCAGATAAAACAAATTTACATAGAAAACAATACTTTCATTACTAGTTCGCTCCGCTATACTGTAGTAATAGCAAGTAAAAAGACAAAACCATGTTAGATAAAATTCCCAAAATACCCATTCAAATTTCAAACTGAAAAGCCCAGGAAGGTTAAAATAAAAAAAGGAGGAGTAACAAAAATAAAACCATCCATGTAGATTACAATATGAAAAGGAAGAAATAATAAATGATAAGATGTTTAGACCCGGTATTTCGGGCTAAACAGTTTAAATCTAGCACATGAATACCTAAATAGGTGTAATGGAGTGTTCAAAAAATTATGGCTGGGACCCCAATGACTATGGAATAATACAGGTAGGTGATTTTCTAGTGTGACTAGTGTAGGTGTATTTCCCTTTCGGGGATCTGACCACTGCATCATTCAGTTTCTGTTGGAGTAGTGGTCAATTTTCCAATGGTCAGTTTCCCGAACTTAGAACACACCTATTTGTATTTGTACAGGCTACAGGCATGTAAAACGGTGATTTTAAATTAGGTCAAAAAATAAAAATATGTCTTTTAGAATAATATAGGAGGAACCCAAATGTTCTGAGAACGACTTGGGTATCTGTTTAGGATAAAAAGTTCACCCGAGAATTGAACCCTTGATCTAATGCTCAAAGACCCCTTGTACCTAATACATCTAGCTATTGCATAATTTTATCTTTTAATTTTACCTAGGTACCTAAAAATTAAAAAATGGAAGGAAACCAAGCTAGACGGTATCTACCTAAAGGTGAGTTAGAATCAGGCTTATCAGATGGATGCAGTCATTCCGCTACGTTCAATAAATCATTTTGGATTTCAAACACGCTCTGTTGTGGTTTTTTTTATTTTTATTAATTCGTTCACACTTTTTAATTCCTCCACATATAGATCTCCTATCTTGTATTGTTGAAACAAGAAGAGATCTTAGGTAGCAATTAGCCAGATTTTGCTGCAGATTAATATGTCGGAATCAAGGGAAACGGAACTTTTCTTCCTACAAACATAGGTACACAACATGCCTCAGGTAGGTAGGTACCTCTACCTATAATAATTATAATCTTGAAATCAAAATAAATTTCATGGTACCTACCTATCTAAGTACCTATGCCTATCACTAGGTATGTAGTTACCTACCTACTTATCTCAATAAATAAGACAGATAGAGATTTGTAGATCTGTCAAGTACCTAGGTTCCTAAGTATACCTATCCTTCTCTACATTTTTAAAGCTACATTAAGCCTTAGGAAATCGTGTGATGTTCACACCCTCATTTCAGAAAGTAAACAAACAATTTTGAAGAGCGCTAAAATTCAAAAAACTAGGATATCGATTTTGGTTCGTGACAGTAGTTACCTACCTACTTATCTCAATAAATAAGACAGATAGAGATTTGTAGATCTGTCAAGTACCTAGGTTCCTAAGTATACCTATCCAATGAACCAAAAGATGCATAATGCTTAAGAAAACGTACCTACATATTATACAAAGAACATTATACATATTACACAATATTAATACCTATCCACCTAAGTTTTTGAGTTAGTTCTTTTAAAATTTGCTTGAGAACACTTTTTGAGAACACAAAAGAATATAACACTTTTTGAGACACTTCTGCAAAAAATTCTACCAAAGTAAACATCTTGTGACCCTAACTAGCTCCATAGTAGGTATATAGTATATACTATATACAATACATAATAGAAGTTATATAAGTCTTTTTTTTTTGAAGTGGTTTGACAGAGGGAGTTGTAACTGCTATGGTCTTATCGTCCCGAAATCGAAGAGAGAAGGAAGACAGGATAGGAGAAAGCCAGCCGTTCCGAGAACGAACATCGATCAGAATTCAAACATTCCTAGCCATTCAAAAGATAAATAGGTACCGCACAGAATTTCTGGGACATAACGTATTACCCTGAGACCAGCGCTAGCAAATTAACGTGAAACGGAATGGATATTTAGTGGGTATCTGGGCGTTTTACATTTGGGGGGTCGTTCTCTTTTCAGGAGGATACATGTACACTTACCTCATCTATGGGTGACTCTTCAATGAGTAGCGGAGCGTCTGAACTGAGTAGCCCGTGAGTAGCGAGTACGTAGATCTTGTATGCTCCTCTGTCTTTGAGTACCTCGGCCGCTGCTACAAAACTATGCACATCGTCTACCATATCATCCTAAAAACAGAAAAGTAAAGAAAAGGTAACTTTGTATTTTCTCCCCCAAGGTTTGGTCATAAATATCGGCCGAACTGTAATTTTCTTGGAACTGGTCCCCAGGACAATTTTGATCTGCACAATTAAAGGAAACATCTCTGCAAAGTATGAGCGATTTGACACGAAAAGTAAAGTCCTGAGAACCACGATCTCACTTTTAGGGTTCCCCCCCCTCCAAATTTCGCTCTACATAGCAGACCTTTAGCTCTGAATAACTGCCGAATCGTACTTTTTGGTAACCCGGCCCAGGGACACTTTTGATCTACATAAACTATCGAAACTCTTCGTGAAACAAAATCCTACTTTACTTGAGGGAGCTGGGCCAAAATTGAAAGTCCCGAGAAACGCGAACTCTTTTTGAGTTTTTCTTCTGTGATACCCACAAAAGTTGTGAAGAGGATCTAAATCTAAACTTCACAAAAAAATTATTCATGAATAGAAAAGCTACTTACCACCATAATGGCCACTCTACCCCCCACATCCCCCACAACACTGATGGGGGGTTTCTCCTTGGCTGGATGTTGAGGGACACCCACATCCATCTCCATGGTACGAGAGGAGGGGGGCAGGACAGGGGGAGGGGGAGGAGACGCCCGTCCATCCACCTGGAGCAATAGAATAGAACAGGATAGAATAGAATAGAACAGCATAGAATAGAATAGTACAAAATAGAATTGGATATACCTTATATTACCTTATTCATATTTCCTGGATAGGACTGAGAAGTCCCTTTACTCGCGCAGTCTGAACCACGTCTAATATCTACGTATACGCAGCGTACGTAGTTATTTCATTCTTCGTCTTCGCCCTTTCCCGTGTACAGACAGGGTCGGCGTTTTTCGCCAGCCTCTCAATCAGCCCTAGCTACTAGCTAGGGTGATTGCTTTGGGCCAAATGTCATGGTTTTGGCTACAAATTTTAAGACACATTTTTTTTTTTTTTTTGACAATTTTTCAAATTTTTTTTATGCCCCTCGCACTCCACCTTTTCTATTTCTTTAGCCAAAAACACAGCAAGCTACATGCTTCGCTTGGAAATGGGTGTAGTAAAACTTTTTCATCAGGCATTTTCTCAGATATTGGAATGGTGGCTCAAGTTACTCAATATGCCAGAACATCGTTATCCGCGAATATGTTATGAGGAACTTGTATTGCTGGACCAAAGAAGCTGCAATGTAATCAAGTACAATTGGTGCTCTCTTCTAAAGAATAAGCTGGTTGAACTGAACTTTGGAAACGTCTGGGAGGCACAGTCGAGCATCTTACTTAAGGAAAAAAAGGAAGAGATTCTACTCGCCTATTATTCGAAACTTGTGCAGGAAGATTGGCGCGCTGTACTTCACTCTACCTATAATGTGATGTATAAGGAGGTTAAAATTAGACCTGAAAACCCAACACCTAGTCAAAGTTTTGTTTCTCGCTATCTAAAGGAGGCAGCACCGATCGAGAGAAGCAGAGTGGCGGCTCAACTCCGTCTTTGTGGAAATAAATTAAAGTTTTATGTCAACCGGATATCATACAGCTGGGACCAGGAAGAACTTTGCAGCATATGTAATCTCCAGCAACCTGAAGACATAGAGCACTTTTTATTGGTGTGTCCCCATTATGCAGCTCTCAGAAAAAAGTACCTACAAGGACTAATGGAAACGAGAACTAGTGTACAAGAGTCACCCACAGCAAAACAGATGGGCCTGTCAAGATCATTTCTGTTGCTCAGTTCAGACCAGAGAAAGACCATCCCTTACAGTTACGGGCCATGTACCAGCTCCGTCAAATCATAAGTGAGGAGCTTTGGGATAATTTGAAATTGATCTTCATAGGGTCTACTCGTAATGAGGAGGATGAAGTCTGTGTGAAAGATATGCAAGATTTGTGTAAACATTTATCACTGGAGAATAATGTTGAGTTCAAAGTGAACCTGCCATATGAAGACATGAAGAAGGAATTCAGTGAAGGACTAATAGGACTGCATGCAATGTGGAATGAACACTTTGGTATCGGTATTGTAGAATGTATGGCTGCTGGGCTCATCATGATTGCTCACAAGTCAGGAGGGCCTAAAATGGATATTGTCATTGAAGATCCAGAGACTTGTAGGAATGGATTCTTAGCTTGTGATGAAGTGGAGTATGCTCAGACAATCAAGTTGATTCTTCACTTGTCTCAAGACACAAAAACAAGGATTAGTCAGAATGCAGTTTCCTCAGTTGACAGATTCTCTATGGAGGAATTTAAGAACGGTTTTCTCACATTCACACAGCCTTTGTTTAAAGTCATGAAAAAGTCTTCATAGGACATTAGAAGAATAAGACCAAGGTCACTTATACATGAACATATTTAGGTAAAGCAAAGAAACCAGCTGATAAGTAGAAGGTACTTAAGTAGAGAAACTCTTTGCCGTTAAGATTGCTTAAGTATAATACTTAAATAGAAATTAGTCAGGTAGTTGTAAGATGTAATTACCTATTTAGTTTCTTTAAATAATAACCCTTATGAGAGAAATAATGAAAATGCACATAAAATCACTTGTTTGTGTATGGATAAAACAGTATAGTATATTTTATCAAATAATATTTAGGTAGACTTTGTGAGGATCTAATCTATAAGATTTACACGTGATGTCACATGGACTGTGAGATTTAGAAATTAAATTATAAAATTATTTAAATTAATAAAATATAATATTATCATGTATCAAATTCTATTACATTTCATTAAGTTTAGTTTGTTAAAAGATCTGAGCCTTCTCAAAGTAAAATATATTACCCTGATATTTGTCAAGATTCTGGGCTGACAAATCTATACCATTTATATCTTAATGTTATTAGGTATTTTTCTCATCACATCACAAACAAAAAAGTAAAGACATGGAGCCATAATCACAGTGGTAATAAAACACCTAGAAAAACCATACTGTAAAGTAAAAAAAAAAAAAAAAAAAAAAAAAAAAAAAAAAA
>NW_007377595.1:168429-190502 GCF_000475195.1 Diaphorina citri
GAATAATTTTTTCACAGTAAAAAAAAAAAAAAAAAAATCATCTTTTTGGAACTGATTTGATCGAAGTAATGGATTTTAATTGTTTGCTCGTCAAAAGAGATTTCCGTAATAGTTTTAATGATTTGATTTGGACTCGAACCACCAATCTCCAGGTCCGAAGTTAACGGCGCTAACCACTTTGATATAAGAGTATGATGACGAGTTTTTTTTTTTTTATATAATTATTGAGAAACCTACCAAATAATATTATTACTCGATACATTATGAAAAAATGTCTTATTTAAAAATATAGCCACAGGTAAGAGAAGGAGTCAAGGGAAATATTTTTCAATTCATATTGAACAAAAGTAAAGAAAACAAACAAAATATTAAACAAACAATAAACAATCAAGCTCACTAACATATTCTTAGGTCCCTATCTCATGGAAATCATGGTTTTCAGGTTGTTAAGGATTTAAAAATATAGACAGAGGTAAGAGAAAGAGTCAAGGGAAATATTTTTCAATTCATATTGAACAAAAGTAAAGAAAACAAACAAAATTTAATATTAAACAAACAATAAACAATCAAGCTCACTAACATATTCTTAGGTCCCTATCTCATGGAAATCATGGTTTTCAGGTTGTTAAGGAGCAGGGCTGTATCCAGGATTTTATTGAGGGGATGCTCCAAATCTTCGGATTTAGCCCCATAGTAAAGTAGCAAAAATGAAGCCCCCGACTCCAACCTTAAATAACGGCCCTGGTGAGGAGTCACATACCACAAATGGAGTACAATAAAATAAATTAACCAAAAGTAAATGTTTATATCCAAGATTCAAGCTCAAAAAAGAGGACGTTTTCTAGGTCCCTTTATCCTATTTGATGGAAACCAGAACCAGAAGTCTGTAACGGCCCTGGTAAGGAGTCACATACCACAAATGGAGTACAATAAAATAAATTAACCAAAAGTAAATGTTTATATCCAAGATTCAAGCTCAAAAAAGAGGACGTTTTCTAGGTCCCTTTATCCTATTTGATGGAAACCAGAAGTCTGAAGTAAAAAGTCCGATTATGCCATCGCAAAAATAATAAAAAAATATTCAAATTAATAGATTTAAATTACTTTAAATATTTGCAAAGTGTGACGTTGCTTTCAAGAACAGGGCATTGGTTAAAGCTGCTGTTTCTCTGTTGCAATCGTTGTTTCTTTAGTCCCTCTGCTGCCCAGAAGTCTGAAGTAAAAAGTCCGATTATGCCATCGCAAAAATAATAAAAAAATATTCAAATTAATAGATTTAAATTACTTTAAATATTTGCAAAGTGTGACGTTGCTTTCAAGAACAGGGCATTGGTTAAAGCTGCTGTTTCTCTGTTGCAATCGTTGTTTCTTTAGTCCCTCTGCTGCACACAATTTCTTTAACTTATCTGTTGCACACAATTTCTTTAATTTATCCGTTCCACTCACTATTTCTCTAGTCTTCCAGCGTGACATTTCGAAACAGATAGGACATGCTCTCTTTGTTATGCATACGTCGAATAGCTTCGGACAGGAGTATGCTGATGTCCACGGTTTTGATTTTCGGGCACTGCAACTTCTGAACGTCGTGAGGTATCGTATTGGTGACAACCACCTGGGAAATGGAAAACAGGAAGAATTAGCTCATATTACGTAGATTTCAAAAATAAAGTAAAAAATATGGGTTCTCATACGAATTTCTTGAGAAATGGCCATTTTTATCCAAAAATTGCCACTTAGCAGTTTTTAATACCACCACTCGATGGACCATATTTATACTCTTTCCTAATCCTAGGGTCGATCAGAATTCAAAAATTCCTAGCCATTCAAAAGATAAATTCTCTGTATTTAATTTAACTCCCTCAATTCTCTGTATTTAATGTAGGTAGTCACTTTTTATGTTTTACTATTCTAGTGTAGGTAATACTAATATTGTAAAATGGGATCTATATCCCGTAAGCTTAATTAACACCGCCGTTTTTATTTCGTAGCAATGGAACAACTGCTACATTAGACGCTTGTGGCCTGTGTCGTAGCATGCCCATCCCGTAGTATGTCTCTCATCAGATGGGCGAGAAGAGACACAATACTTCCCATTTAGGTGCTGGGTCAACACGAGAACAACAAAAAGTAACCCGTTGAAATATTTGCAATCGAAAAACGAGTACCCTGAGACCAGCGCTAGCAAATTAACCTGAAACGGGATGGATATTTAGTGGGTATCGGGCGCGTTTTACATTTGGGGGGTCGTTCTCTTTTCAGGAGGATACATGTACACTTACCTCATCTATGGGTGACTCTTCAATGAGTAGCGGAGCGTCTGAACTGAGTAGCCCGTGAGTAGCGAGTACGTAGATCTTGTATGCTCCTCTGTCTTTGAGTACCTCGGCCGCTGCTACAAAACTATGCACATCGTCTACCATATCATCCTAAAAACAGAAAAGTAAAGAAAAGGTAACTTTGTATTTTCTCCCCCAAGGTTTGGTCATAAATATCGGCCGAACTGTAATTTTCTTGGAACTGGTCCCCAGGACAATTTTGATCTGCACAATTAAAGGAAACATCTCTGCAAAGTATGAGCGATTTGACACGAAAAGTAAAGTCCTGAGAACCACGATCTCACTTTTAGGGTTCCCCCCCCTCCAAATTTCGCTCTACATAGCAGACCTTTAGCTCTGAATAACTGCCGAATCGTACTTTTTGGTAACCCGGCCCAGGGACACTTTTGATCTACATAAACTATCGAAACTCTTCGTGAAACAAAATCCTACTTTACTTGAGGGAGCTGGGCCAAAATTGAAAGTCCTGAGAAACGCGAACTCTTTACCCACAAAAGTTGTGAAGAGGATCTAAATCTAAACTTCACAAAAAAATTATTCATGAATAGAAAAGCTACTTACCACCATAATGGCCACTCTACCCCCCACATCCCCCACAACACTGATGGGGGGTTTCTCCTTGGCTGGATGTTGAGGGACACCCACATCCATCTCCATGGTACGAGAGGAGGGGGGCAGGACAGGGGGAGGGGGAGGAGACGCCCGTCCATCCACCTGGAGCAATAGAATAGAACAGGATAGAATAGAATAGAACAGCATAGAATAGAATAGTACAAAATAGAATTGGATATACCTTATATTACCTTATTCATATTTCCTGGATAGGACTGAGAAGTCCCTTTACTCGCGCAGTCTGAACCACGTCTAATATGTACGTATACATAGCGATAGCGTACGTAGTTATTTCATTCTTCGTCTTCGCCCTTTCCCGTGTACAGACAGGGTCGGCGTTTTTCGCCAGCCTCTCAATCAGCCCTAGCTACTAGCTAGGGTGATTGCTTTGGGCCAAATGTCATGGTTTTGGCTACAAATTTTAAGACACATTTTTTTTTTCTTTATGACAATTTTACAAATTTTATTGATGCCCTTCGCACTCAACCTTTGCTATTTCTTTAGCAAGGGAAATGCAGGCGAGTATACTCCCTGTTTAAAGTCCCACAGCCAGACCAATCTGGTCTACTCCCTGCAAGACACTCACTCCTCTGAGGCTTAGGTGTTGGGATATTGCCCCAAGGGATGGGTTAAGCTTTTAAGACATTCACACTCTTTTACTGTTAAGTCATGAAGTAAAAGAGAGTAAGTGTCTTGCTGGGAGACGTTAAACAGGGAGTAGACCAGCTTGGTTAAATCTCACTCACAGATGGCATAGTCTTGGTCACAAGATCCACAGCAGGAGAAGAGTGCTTACACGGCAGACTTTTTGAGGTAAAAATCATGAAAGAACTTGGCGTGACCCACTACTCTGTACCTAGATCACTAACCATTATTTACCTATAGGTACTAATTATTTATTAAATTCAGTCCTCGTTTCTCCTGAAAATCTCCTCATGACGATTTTAATTGTTTGGGCAATTAAAATTGCAATCGCTTTGATAGGCCGGCTATAACTTTTACGAATAGACGATTGTGACTACCCGAACGGATGTGTTCTCTTCGGTTCCTCAATGTGATAGTTTAGATTGGCGATTAAAAAATAAAAAAAATAAATAAAAAATGTTCGCGGATTTTGCGATTATGTTCGCGGATTTGGCGATTATGTTCGCGGGTTTCGCGATTATGTTCGCGGGTTTCGCGATTATGTTCGCTGATTTCGCGATTATGTTCGCGGATTTCGCGATTATGTTTGCGGATTTCGCGATTATGTTCGCGGATTTGGCGATTTTGTTCGCGGATTTGGCGATTTTGTTCGCGGATTTGGCGATTTTGTTCGCGGATTTGGCGATTTTGTTCGCGGATTTGGCGATTTTGTTCGCGGATTTGGCGATTTTGTTCGCGGATTTGGCGATTTTGTTCGCGGATTTGGCGATTTTAAAAAAGGTACTTGTGCAGAAGTCACATCCATGGAATATTGCTACCACAGGAACTAGCACAAATGAGCAACGACCAGTGTTATTATAGAGTTAGGTTAAATGCAAGAAGGAGTTTTCACAATTAGAGCAGTGAGGTTAGTGTTATTATAGGGTTAGGTTAATTACAAAACGGAGCTTTTCTTTTCCACAGACGTGACTTCTGCATAATTACCCAGAAAAAAAAGGTTATAATTAAAGTGACAGGGTATTGAAAATTTTAGTGGAAATGTACATAAATTGTATTGCCCTTTCTTTCTTTATAATTTAAGAGGTTTGATAGAGGGAACTGTAACATTGTTATGGTTCAACATGAAAGAGAGGACATGTTGGAGAAAAGCCAGCTGCTAGAATGTATTAGGGATAAAGTTTGACAAGGGTGGGAGTCAAACCTGTGACCTAGCTCTTACAAGGCAGGCACATACTACCTTCCATTGAAGCTTGAAAGCCATTTTAACTAGGCATGAACTATTGTTCTACTTACTTAGTTCCAGTCTGAATAATGTAAATGTCTTTCCCCCGCACCGAGTCTCCAATCTCCACCATTGTCTCCCGATTTGTTTTGTGATACACTGAACATGCTCCGAGCTTCACACCCAACCGACTGAAAATGTTAACATTGAAACAACTAAATCAACTGGGTAATTTAAAACTTGGCAGGGCAGAGCACTACCACCATACTTAATCCCAAAAATGAATAGGTAGTCAATTAATTAGATGGCTTGATCTAATTAGTTTAGCTTAAATTAGGGTTGATGGTAAAGTCACATCTTTTACCCTTGGCTATAGTTCATGAATGTGCCATGTAGAACCCACCCTAGTCTGCAGGGGTGGCTAACAACCACATTTGCCATCATGTCTACTGTCTCTTTCAAGCATTGACCCAGTAAGTCTTGGAGATTTTATTTTTAGCTCAGAAACTGGGACAAAAACCCTCCCAACCCCTACTCTAGACTGCTTAATTAAGGGAGGGGTCTGTAAGACAGCTAATAATAGTCCCTTGTACCTGGTACCACATGAATCAATAACTTACCTAGCAACCAAACCAGCCAATTCTGTGGCCGAATTACCAGACAAGATCATAATGTCTGTCGACGCTGGTCCTACGTCCATTTTGCTGGTGTCAGGAACTTAAAAACTAAAAATCACACAGGGAAAATGACTGGAAAAGATACCGCTGTAAAGTTTCCATGAAAAACTTATCAGATTTTTTTTTTTTTTTGCTGGTCCTACGTCCATTTTGCTGGTGTCAGGAACTTAAAAAACTAAAAATCACACAGGGAAAATGACTGGAAAAGATACCGCTGTAAAGTTTCCATGAAAAACTTATCAGATTTTTTTTTTATCTGTAATCAACTTTTTTGTTTGTTTACTTTTTGATTTTTTTATCACTCAGGAGGGAAAAGTGTTCCCTACTGTTTCTTACCAACGAAGAAGACCGAACCGAACTCACACGATTCGATATTTTTATGTTGTCGCCGTCGTGTTTATTGATTATGCAATATGCACAAAAAGAGGATAAATATTTTTTCTTCTTTTTATTCTAGGAAGCTAGGGGAAAAAAAACCTCCCAAAATCTAAAAAACCTCCTTACTTGGCACTTGACAACACTGTTTTGTAGAGCGATAATTTACCGCGGGAATATTTAAATTTTTAGACTTTTCCAAAGGATTTTCGTTTGGCTGTGTATTTTGAGTGACGTTTTCCAATTTTCCTCAGAAAATAGAGTGTTGTTCTCTTATTCTAACGATAAGGATTCTACATTCTACCATTGTGGTGATTGTTACGTGTTATCCATGAAGAATTTTATCCTGGACATTTCAAATAAATGATAGACTAGTGAATCCCTTGCTATCAGTTATCTATGAACAGGTGATGTGTACAGTGTTTTCCAACCTGCAATAATGCTGACAGTGAGATAATAATGTTCTGCTGCCTTTGGACGTCAGTAGTCATGTGGCTGGTCTTTTTGTTCTACTCAATCCTTGCTCTTATACTTCTTCTGATAATAGTTCTACCAATCTCTGTACTTCTCTTCAAATACTATGTAAGTAAGAAACGGAAGAGCTACAATGTACTGAAGACTGTTGCATTTTTCCACCCCTACTGTAATGCTGGAGGAGGGGGTGAGAGGGTACTGTGGACTGCTGTGCTAGCATTGCATCAGAAATACCCAGATTACAAGATTTACATTTACACGGGAGATGTAGATGCTTCTCCGAGTGAAATTATCAAGCGTGCCCATCAACGATTCAACATTGTTCTCCCAGAACAAGCAATTAATTTTGTCTACCTGTACAGGAGGAAGTTTGTTGAAGCCAGTTTGTATCCTTATTTCACATTGCTCGGACAGAGCATTGGATCTATGATTCTGGGAGTTGAGGCCCTCCTCTCATTCCAGCCAGATATCTACATTGATACGATGGGCTATGCATTCACATACCCACTGTTCTCATACATCGGAGGCAGTAAAGTAGCCTGCTACATACACTACCCTACAATAACCAAAGCTCAATCAGCCCTACCTAGGGTGATTGCTTTGAGCTGACATTTGGTTTTGGCTACAAATCTTATTAGATGCCCCTTGCACTCAACCTTTGCTATTTCTTTAGCAAGAGAAATTCAGGCTGGTCTACTCCCTGTTTAAAGTCCCCCAGCCAGACCAAGCTGGTATACTCCCTGTTTAACGTCCCCCGGCCAGACCAAGCTGGTCTACTCCCTGTTTAACGTCCCCCAGCCAAACCAAGCTGGTCTACTCCCTGTTTAAAGACCCCCAGCCAGACATTCACTTTCATTTACTGTATTAAGTCTCATTTACTGTTAAGTCATGAAGTAAAAGAGAGTAAGTGTCTTGCTGGAAGACGTTAAACAGGGAGTAGACCAGCTTGGTTAAATCTCACTCACAGATGGCATAGTCTTGGTCACAAGATCCACGGCAGGAGAAGAGGGGGGAGCGATAGAGGAAGGGGGAGGGGAGGCACGTCCATCTACCTGGGAAAGAGGAGGGGGGAAAAAGGAAGTAGGAAGAGGATGGGAAGAAAGAAGGAGAGAGAAAGGGAGCTAAGAGAAACCAGGTCAGTTTAGAATGGAAGACAAATCATACCAGGTAGAATGGACCGATTTTTTATTATTATTATTATTTTTTTTTGGGTGTAGAAGGGTGACACCGTTGACAAATCTTCCATTACACTGTTGGTGAGAGAGACCTTTACTGCCGTGCTAAGCGAAAACGCCGTATGTCAAAAAAATCGATTTTTGGTTTTTGGTGCCAAATGGTTCCTATGATCCTAAATTTTGATCCTTTTTTTTATCCTAAACCCCTTAAAAACCACTAAAACGTTTTGCCATATGTCAAAAACGTATGTTTGCCGTATAGATTGAAATCTTTAAATTCGATTTCCCGAAAGTAGGGTTTTTTGACATACGGCGTTTTCGCTTAGCACGGCAGTATATTACAACGCCTTTATGTTCCTAAGTACGCTTTATTGATACAATTCACGTCGATTCAACCTTTTAAAAAGGTACCTACGTTTTATTGAACATAAATATCCAACCCGTTACTCACCTCATCAGATTCACTCTCTATCAGGCAGACCTGACAGGTACACCTTATCAGGCCGGCCTGTCAGGTCTACCTCATACTGATAAAAAGAAGAAATTTTTTTTCTTTTGACAATCAATAGGTACTTTGTCAATGTGTCGTTAATTTGGCGTATAAACTTTTTTACTATAGGACCTATAAACATGCCTATCCTAAGGTAAATTTAATGAAATAAATCATGATAATAGGAACATAATATTTTAGCATTTCTTTATTTTCATCTTATCTAGGATAAAATTTCATTTTTATTCTAGGTACCTACCTATACCTGTACCTGCTACATAGAAAGATAAGGATATAATTTTATTATTCAAGACATCATAATAAATCAATATTATTATTTCAAAATAAATTAGTTACCTAGGTTCCTACATAACTGCACTTCGAATAGAAAAGGAAAGCAGGACAAGAAAAAGGTAGCCTTTCCCAGAACGAACCTCATTAGAGTTCCCACCGGAATCGAATCGCGACTTAGCGCTTACAAGGCAGGTGCGCTAACCCCTCAAGCTAAGACCAGCCACTCACTATCAGGTAGACCTGACAGAGGCGGAGCTTTTCAGCCGTACCTGATAGTGATTGTGCCCATCAGAGATATCAGGCGAACCTGATCAGCTGTACCTGTCAGGTCTAACTGATAGTAAGTGGCTGACCTAACTAGCCTGGGTGTAATCTGGATTTATATCTTTATTAACTTTTTTACTAGCAACCAGGAATCTTATTTTATTATTATGTTAAGGCGGTCTCTTTCTGATCCCTTGTGTGCCGCGTCCATTTTAGTTTATGACTAGGCGTCTTATTTACTTAATCTAGTAGTGGCGTATAAAATAATGTACTAGCAACACGCCTAGAACCAAGGACCATTGCATGGACGGTAGAGTAGCAGCTGATGAGGACTGCTCTAGTTTGGTTGGCTTTTGGTGTGCTGGATCAAATTGGACATCTAAAAAAAAAAAAAAAAAAAAGAGGTGTAACCTCTCTGCTGCACACAATTTCTTTAACTTATCTGTTGCACACAATTTCTTTAATTTATCCGTTCCACTCACTATTTGTTTAGTCTTCCAGCGTGACATTTCGAAACAGATAGGACATGCTCTCTTTGTTATGCATACGTCGAATAGCTTCGGACAGGAGTATGCTGATGTCCACGGTTTTGATTTTCGGGCACTGCAACTTCTGAACGTCGTGAGGTATCGTATTGGTGACAACCACCTGGGAAATGGAAAACAGGAAGAATTAGCTCATATTACGTAGATTTCAAAAATAAAGTAAAAAATATGGGTTCTCATACGAATTTCTTGAGAAATGGCCATTTTTATCCAAAAATTGCCACTTAGCAGTTTTTAATACCACCACTCGATGGACCATATTTATACTCTTTCCTAATCCTAGGGTCGATCAGAATTCAAAAATTCCTAGCCATTCAAAAGATAAATTCTCTGTATTTAATTTAACTCCCTCAATTCTCTGTATTTAATGTAGGTAGTCACTTTTTATGTTTTACTATTCTAGTGTAGGTAATACTAATATTGTAAAATGGGATCTATATCCCGTAAGCTTAATTAATAATAATAATAAAAAAAAAAAAAAAAAAAAAAAAAAATGCTGGGAATCGCCGGAATCGAATCCAGGACCTTCTGTGTGCTAATATACTTACACTGTCCTGAATATATTGCAGGAGGAAAGGTGATGCTCTCAGATTATCCACAGGGCAGTCAAAGAAACCTTGTATCTCCTCTGCTGCACACAATTTCTTTAACTTATCTGTTGCACACAATTTCTTTAATTTATCCGTTCCACTCACTATTTCTCTAGTCTTCCAGCGTGACATTTCGAAACAGATAGGACATGCTCTCTTTGTTATGCATACGTCGAATAGCTTCGGACAGGAGTATGCTGATCGCATTTTACCTGAAAATAATGTTGTTTTTGTTATTTACAAATGCGAAAATTGACAAATTAAGCCATTTTTACCCCTGTCATCCCATTATTTAATTACAATATCAATGTTGGCTTCTCTGGCAGGACATTTGCACAAATCGCTGACATTCATTTAAGTAGGTACCTGGAAATAAATGTTTCAAAGAAATATTCAATTTGGTGGACCAAAAACTTGGTTCAATTCCCACCCAGTGCTAACTTTATACAAAACAGATAGAAAGAAACAATCAGTAAAATTTATTGTTGGACTGCCTCAAAGTTTAGTTTGGTTCTTGGAGTGTTTGGCTTTCTCCTATCTCGTTCTACTTTTCTCTTTGAATTTGTGGAGATAAGATCTTTGTTGTTACAGTTTCCTTTATCAAATCTCTCTCTCTCTCTCTCTCTCTCTCTCTCTCTCTCTCCCTCTCTCTCCCTCTCTTTCTCCCTCTCTTTCTCCCTCTCTTTCTCCCTCTCTTTCTGTCTTTATTTATTTAGGAGAGAGAAAAAAGGTTGTTTCACCTTTTATATTTTAGTTTGTAATGATGACACATCCACTACATTGAATTTTATGGGTGAGTCACAATCATAACATTTTCATCCTATAATGTCTCTTACATCAGATAGGTGATAAGATGATAAGAGACACAATACTTCCAATTTAGCTGGTGAGTCAAACATTGTCAGTAAGTAAGTAAATAAGTAACAAAAATAAATATCTGCAACTTAATTGGGAGTTTTTTTTTTTTTTTAATCAATGATGGGGTTTATTTACCTTATCCTAAAAATATACAGCCCCTTGTGTAACTGACTGACTCACTCACTCACTCACTCACTGACTCACGTATACAAATTCTAACCCACTTCACATTAGACTCGTGTGGTCTGTGTCGAAGCATACCCTTACCTTCCTACCACTTACCACAGTGACTAGAGGAGTTTTCACACTCCTAAACGGACGTGTGTCATTCCACGCATACGACTCGGTTACTATGGTAACATTATGGAGAGGTCTATTTGGATCATTCAACAGGACAACTTCCAGAGTACGGGATGAGACGTTGAAAACAGGCGAAATAAGGACGGGGGCGAAGAATTTGCGCGCGAAATAGTGAAGCATTTTCCAGTTACCATCATAATCTGCGAAAAAAATAAAAAAATAAAAAATAAATAAATAAAATTAGTTCAGCACAGAATAAATAAAAATTGGCCAGCCTAGTAAGCGCTAGGCCGCTGGTTAGATTCCTGCCCGGGGTGGATTTTATCCTGAAGGGATAATGCTCGTTCTCGGAACGGCTGTCTTTCTCCTATCCTATCTTCCTTCTCTCTTCGATTTCGGGACGATTAAGACCTTAACAGTTAGAGTTCCTTCTATCAAACCTCTTCAAAAAAGTAAAATTAAACTTACCACTAGAGGACCAGGTAGGGGCTTGCCACACATATCGTTGAGTTGCCAATAGAGGGCGCCTATGTTGTGTGTTTTGGCTGAGAGTTATGTAGGTAGAACGCAAAACTTACCAATAGAGAACCAGGTAGGGGCTTGCCACACATCTTGATTTGCCAATAGTGGTTTCGGCTGAGGGTTAGGTAGAACGTAAAACTTACCAATAGAGGATCAAGTAATTAATTTTGTTTATTTGTACAGGAGGAAGTTTGTTGAAGCCAGTTTGTATCCTTATTTCACATTGCTTGGACAGAGCATTGGATCTATGATTCTGGGAGTTGAGGCCCTCCTCTCATTCCAGCCAGATATCTACATTGATACAATGGGCTATGCATTCACATACCCACTGTTCTCATACATCGGAGGCAGTAAAGTAGCCTGCTACATACACTACCCTACAATAACCAAAGAGTAGCCCGTGAGTAGCGAGTACGTAGATCTTGTATGCTCCTCTGTCTTTGAGTACCTCGGCCGCTGCTACAAAACTATGCACATCGTCTACCATATCATCCTAAAAACAGAAAAGTAAAGAAGGTTTCCCCCCAAGGTTTGGTCATAAATATCGGCCGAACTGTAATTTTCTTGGAACTGGTCCCCAGGACAATTTTGATCTGCACAATTAAAGGAAAGGTAACTTTGTATTTTCTCCCCCAAGGTTTGGTCATAAATATCGGCCGAACTGTAATTTTCTTGGAACTGGTCCCCAGGACAATTTTGATCTGCACAATTAAAGGAAACATCTCTGCAAAGTATGAGCGATTTGACACGAAAAGTAAAGTCCTGAGAACCACGATCTCACTTTTAGGGTTCCCCCCCCTCCAAATTTCGCTCTACATAGCAGACCTTTAGCTCTGAATAACTGCCGAATCGTACTTTTTGGTAACCCGGCCCAGGGACACTTTTGATCTACATAAACTATCGAAACTCTTCGTGAAACAAAATCCTACTTTACTTGAGGGAGCTGGGCCAAAATTGAAAGTCCCGAGAAACGCGAACTCTTTTTGAGTTTTTCTTCTGTGATACCCACAAAAGTTGTGAAGAGGATCTAAATCTAAACTTCACAAAAAAATTATTCATGAATAGAAAAGCTACTTACCACCATAATGGCCACTCTACCCCCCACATCCCCCACAACACTGATGGGGGGTTTCTCCTTGGCTGGATGTTGAGGGACACCCACATCCATCTCCATGGTACGAGAGGAGGGGGGCAGGACAGGGGGAGGGGGAGGAGACGCCCGTCCATCCACCTGGAGCAATAGAATAGAATAGTACAAAATAGAATTGGATATACCTTATATTACCTTATTCATATTTCCTGGATAGGACTGAGAAGTCCCTTTACTCAGGATAGAATAGAATAGAACAGCATAGAATAGAATAGTACAAAATAGAATTGGATATACCTTATATTACCTTATTCATATTTCCTGGATAGGACTGAGAAGTCCCTTTACTCGCGCAGTCTGAACCACGTCTAATATCTACGTATACGCAGCGTACGTAGTTATTTCATTCTTCGTCTTCGCCCTTTCCCGTGTACAGACAGGGTCGGCGTTTTTCGCCAGCCTCTCAATCAGCCCTAAGCTTCACACCTAACCGACTGAAAATTGAAACAACTAAATCAACTTTGAAACAACTAAATCAACTGGTTAATTTAAAACTTGGCAGGGCAGAGCACTACCACCATACTTAATCCCAAAAATGAATAGGTAGTCAATTAATTAGATGGCTTAATCTAATTAGTTTAGCTTAAATTAGGGTTGTTGGTAAAGTCACATCTTTTACCCTTGGCTGTAGTTCGTAAATGTGCCATGTAGAACCCACCCTAGTCTGCAGGGGTGGCTAACAACCACATTTGCCATCATGTCTATTGTCTCTTTCAAGCATTGACCCAGTAAGTCTTGGAGGTTTTATTTTTAGCTCAGAAACTGGGACAAAAACCCTCCCAACCCCTACTCTAGACTGCTTAATTAAGGGAGGGGTCTGTAAGACAAGTTATGAGCTGAAATTAAACAAGAAGAGTTATGAGCTGAAATTAAACAAGAAGAGTTATGAGCTGAAGCAATATGCACAAAAAGAGGAAAAAAATGACCGAACGAAGCGAAGATTTTCTTCTCTTTTTTTCTTTTGACAATCAATAGGTACTTTGTCAATGTGTCGTTAATTTGGCGTATAAACTTTTTTACTATAGGAATAGGACCCATAAACATGCCTATCCTAAGGTAAATTTTAATGAAATAAATCATGATAATAGGAACATAATATTTTAGCATTTCTTTGTTTGAAGGGTAGCTTGTTAAGGTGTGTCCACACATAGTCGATCTGAACCGTCCACACTGCCTCGATAACATAGATTCACCTCGTCGATCGACGGCCGTTCGACTATGGTTGGACACAACTTTAGAGTAAGCTTGGAGGGTAGGTTCATGTAAATAGCGCACCTGCCTTTTATAAAAATATTGTAAAAAATAGTCCCTGTATTACCAGTCTTGGTGTAGTGAGCCTGCCTTCTAAGCGCTAGGTCACGGGTTCGGTTTCCGAACGGGGCGAACTTTATCCTAAGAACGAAAGGGTAAGGTTCGTCCTCAACAACGTCCGACTTTCTCCTATCCGATCTCCCATATCTCTACGATTTCAGGACGATAAAACCTCCGTTGTTACAGTTCCCTATATCGGAAGGCGCTGCGACCCCTTGACGTTCCCGCGCCTCTCGGCACGCTTGATCAAAGCTAAAAAAGTAAGTAGCTACCATTTTTAACCCATTGTACTTACTATCTCCGTATATATTGCTGTACGGATTGTCGGCCAGGGCATATTTAGCCTTTTCACTCTCGATTCCATTGGTCGGACTTGATGTCAAATAGGGCCGAGTAGGGTCATATTGGAGGACAATGGGCTTCAATGTGTTAACATAAAGCTCGGCGTATTCCTTGTAATAGAGCTCTGGGTTTTCGCGAATATACCTGAAATATGACACAAAAGGGTTAAAGAATCTAAAGGTTATATTCAAAAGTTCATTTCCCCCCCTTTTAGGCGCTTCAAAAGTTAATCTTTAGAAGCAGATCTATGATGGCGAGAGAAACCGAATGAATTGGTTCTTGTGAAGATACCGTGCTAAGCGAAAACGCCGTATGTCAAAAAAATTGATTTTTGGTTTTTGGTGCCAAATGGTTCCTAATGTCCTAAATTTTGATCCTTTTTTTTTATCCTAAACCCCTTAAAAACCACTAAAACGTTTTGCCATATGTCAAAAACGTATGTTTGCCGTATAGATTCAAATCTTTAAACTTTCCCGAAAGTAGGGATTTTTGGCATACGGCGTTTTCGCTTAGGACGGCAGTATATTACAATGCCTTTACGTACCTAAGTACGCTTTATTGATACAATTCACGTCGTTTCAACCTTTTAAAAAGGTGCCTACGTTTTATTGAACATAAATATCCAATCCGTTACTCACCTCATCAGATTCACTCTCTATCAGGCAGACCTGACAGGTACACAGGTGGGTAAGTATGCATCACAATAAGATGTGTATTATTTATTACTATATTTAATCTACAATACTTATCATAAAAAAATTAAGATAAAAGAATACACAAATTGGCACATTTTATTGACTTTTAAAGTCCATTTCATAGTTTAAGTTATTTTTCATATTGTATTACTTATCACTGTTATTATTATTTATTGATGCAAATAAATTACAAATTACAAAACAAATTACACCTTGTCAGGTCTACCTCATACTGAATGGTAGGCTTTACTCACCTCATCAGATTCACTTTCTTTCTGCTCACCGTGAATGACAGCAATTCCCAGACGTAACCTCTCAGCATAGGAGGTGGCTTTCTTAGCGGCCCCAGGGTTCTTAGCAACAATGACTGCGTTCTTATAATCAGGGATCTGAGAAACATGAGAAATTAAAACTCTATCAGGCAGACCTGACAGGTACACCTTATCAGGCCGGCCTGTCAGGTCTACCTCATACTGAATGGTGGGCTTTACTCACCTCATCAGATTCACTTTCTTTCTGTTCACCGTGAATGACAGCAATTCCCAGACGTAACCTCTCAGCATAAGAGGTGGCTTTCTTAGCGGCCCCAGGGTTCTTAGCAACAATGACTGCGTTCTTATAATCAGGGATCTGAGAAACATGAGAAATTAAAATTGGAAATTAAAAATAATAAATGACCTACAACAATATACATATTAACACTGAAGAGGATTTTCAAAAGTAGCAATGCAATTGCCCTCACGAGGCTGACTGCATCCTGTATTAAAAAAAAATGGATGCTCCAAATAATAAGCAATTATTTAAGTATTTTCGGTGAGCTCTTGCAGGCTCGTAGATTCGTAGAAGCTTAACTTAACCCACCCTTTAGGGCTGTCTGCCCCTACACCTAAGCCCCAGGTGGGTGTTTTGTGTATAGAGTCGATCTGAACTGGGCTATGGGGGTGGTAAATGCTAGTGTCTATTAGCCTCACAAGGCTGAGTGCAACCTTCATTCCAGAGACATCACAAGGCTGAGTGCAACCTTCATTCCAGAGACAGAGTCAAAATAAAACTAGGTATTTTCATTAAGAAGAAAAAAAAATGCTGGGAATCGTCGGAATCGAATCCAGGATCTTCTGTGTGCCAATATACTTACACTGTCCTGAATATATTGCAGGAGGAAAGGTGATGCTCTCAGATTATCCACAGGGCAGTCAAAGAAACCTTGTATCTCCTTCTGATGAAGATCCATTGTGATAATATGTTTCAGACCTGACGTACACATCATCTTGGCCAGGAGTTTGGACACAATACAACCTCGCTTCCGCATTTTACCTGAAAATAATGTTGTTTTTGCTATTTACAAATGCGAAAATTGACAAATTAAGTCATTTTCCCCCCTGTCATCCCAATATTTAACTACAATATCAATGCTGGCTTCTCTGCCAGGACATTTACACAAATGGCTGGCATTCATTTAAGTAGGTACCTGGAAATATGTTTCAAAGAAATATTCAATTTTTGTTTGGTGGACCAAAAACTTGGTTCGATTCCCACCCAGTGCGAACTTTATACAAAACAGATAGAGAGAAACAATCAATAAAATTTATTGTTGAACTGCCTCAAAGTTTAGTTTTTGCCAGCCTAGTTAGCTTAGTTGGTAGTGCGTCTGCCTTGTAAGCGCTAGGCCGCGGGTTCGATTCCCGCCCGGTGGATTTATTGGACCATAAAAATACATTTATTTGTTAAAAAGGCATTTAAAGCCAGCGGCGATAGCAGATTGATTGCAGCTGTCCGAAAGGTTCACTGAAGCTAGGCAACGTACCGCGTGGTTGGTTTTCAGCAGGGTGATCATCAGGGCAATCACGTGCTACTGGAATTCCCCGGTCCTACTCTGGCTGGGTTAATATTAGGAGGCGGGTAGCTTGTCATGGAATGGAGGGTAAAACCCCCGTCATTACAAATACAAATATTAGTACCGTAGTTATAAAGTATAAACCAATTTAATTAAAATGGCGGACTTTTCTAACAAAATTCCTGTGTGCGGAGTCCAGTGAGTCCAGGACTATTGGACCCTTTTATAAACCCATACAAAAGAAGTTATTTTTACCTTGACTTTAGGGTCCGTCATATACTTGGTTGAGTTCTTGAGGGGGGCCAAGTATAGATAGTTGGGCTCCATGAGAGGGGCGGGACCGGAGGGGGGTGTGGTCTCCCTGATCTGAAAATGGGAGAGAAAACTAGATGTTGAAGAGAATTTTCAAATTTCTGCCCAGGTCAAGGCTCGAACCAGGCCTTTCCGTCGATACTTTCGTCTTTTTCCTCATCTTTGTTGTTTTTATTTATTATTATTATTTTATTACGAGCCCTTAAAATACATCTAGGTAGAACCTTGACAATATTGGACCAGTGTGTAGGACTGTTGGAATCCTTTATAGACACATAAAAAAAAGAAGTTATTTTTACCTTGATTTCAGGGTCCTTCATATACTTGGTTGAGTTCTTGAGGGGGGCCAAGTATAGATAGTTGGGCTCCATGAGAGGGGCGGGACCGGAGGGGGGTGTGGTCTCTACGGCTGACACTTTGATGTAGTAAGCGGCAATATGGTGATGAGCGGAATGGGGTAGTAACTCGGACAGGGGTTTGGTTAGGACTTTGTGAACTGAATTACTTTCCTGTTGACGAAGAAAATTAAAATGTGAACATAAATAAATCCTATTTTTCTTCGCCTTTCCCCGTGCACAGACGGGGTCGTCGTTTTTCGTCAGCCTCTCAATCAGCCCTACCTAGAGTGATTGCTTTGTGCTGAGATTTGGTTTTGGCTACAAATTTTACGCACTCAACCTTTGCTATATCTTTAGCAATGGTAATTCAGGCTGGTATACTCCCTGTTTATAATCCCCCAGCCAGTACATGTACATAAAACTCCGACAAAAAAACTAAAAAAAAAAAAAAAAAAAGACTCGGACAGCGGTTTGGTTAGGACTTTGTGAACTGAATTGCTTTCCTGTGGACGAAGAAAATTAAAATGTGAACATAAAAAGGTAAATCTTCTTTTTCTTCGCCTTTTCCCGTGTACAGACCGGGTCGTCGTTTTTGTCAGCCTCTCAATCAGCCCTACCTAGAGTGATTGCTTTGGGCTGAGATTTGGTTTTGGCTACAAATTTTACGCACTCAACCTTTGTTATATCTTTAGCAATGGTAATTCAGGCTGGTATGCTCCCTGTTTATAGTCCCCCAGCCAGTACATGTACATAAAACTCCGACAAAAAAAAATCTAAAAAAAGAAAAAAAAGACGATTGTTTCATCGCCGTTTGTATCTCGCAGCAATGAAACAGCTACTACATTAGACTCGTGTGGTCTGTGTCGTAGCATACCCTTACCTTCCTACCACTTACCACAGTGACTAGAGGAGTTTTCACGCTCCTAAACGGACGTGTGTCATTCCACGCATACGACTCGGTTACTATGGTAACATTATGGAGAGGTCTATTTGGATCATTCAACAGGACAACTTCCAGAGTACGGGATGAGACGTTGAGAACAGGCGAAATAAGGACGGGAGCGAAGAATTTGCGCGCGAAATAGTGAAGCATTTTCCAGTTACCATCATAATCTGCGAAAAAAATAAAAAAATAAAAAATAAATAAATAAAATTAGTTCAGCACAGAATAAATAAAAATTGGCCAGCCTAGTAAGCGCTAGGCCGCTGGTTAGATTCCTGCCCGGGGTGGATTTTATCCTGAAGGGATAATGTTCGAATTGTTCGTTCTCGGAACGGCTGACTTTCTCCTATCCTATCTTCCTTCTCTCTTCGATTTCAGGACGATAAGACCTTAACAGTTAGAGTTCCCTCTATCAAACCTCTTCAAAAAAGTAAAATTAAACTTACCAATAAAGGACCAGGTAGGGGCTTGCCACACATCGTTGAGTTGCCAATAGAGGGCGCCCATGTTCTGGGTTTCTGTTGAGGGTTAGGTAGAACGCAAAACTTACCAATGAAGGACCAAGTAGGGGCTTGCCACACATCGTTGAGTTGCCAATAGAGGGCGCCCATGTTGTGTGTTTTGGCTGAGAGTTAGGTAGAACACAAAACTTGATTTTATCCTGAAGGGATAAGGTTCGTTCTCGGAACGGCTGGCTTTCTCCAATCCTATCTTCCTTCTCTCTTCGATTTCAGGACGATAAGACCTTAACAGTTGGAGTTCTCTCTATCAAACCTCTTTAAAAAGGTAAAATTAAACTTACCTATAAAGGACCAGGTAGGGGCTTGCCACACATCGTTGAGTTGCCAATAGAGGGCGCCCATGTTGTGTGTTTTGGCTGAGAGTTAGGTAGAACACAAAACTTACCAATAGAAGACCAGGTAGGGGCTTGCCACACATCTTGATTTGCCAATAGTGGTTTCGGCTGAGGGTTAGGTAGAACGTAAAACTTACCAATAGAGGACCAAGTAGGGGCTTGCCACACATCGTTGAGTTGCCAATAGAGGGCACCCATGTTGTGCCCACTGCCATCTTCTCTGAGTACGCCCTTGTCTCTTCTCATCTGCTCTGTGATGGTCTTGATAGCACCAGCCTGGTAGATCTGTGCAGAAAAGAGGAAAAGTTAGAGGGAAAATGTGAACTCCACAGGGCAGTATCAAATTTCTCGGAATTAAATAATTCCTAGGATGAAATGGCATATACCTTTTACAAAGGGTAGGGGCTTGCCACACATCGTTGAGTTGCCAATAGAGAGCGCCCATGTTGTGCCCACTGCCATCTTCTCTGAGTACGCCCTTGTCTCTTCTCATCTGCTCTGTGATGGTCTTGATAGCACCAGCCTGGTCAGTGGCGTAGCGTCCATGTAGGGCGTGTATGGCGGCCATACACTCAAAATTTACTCAAATACCCTTAAATATTGACTTTAAATTTTACAAAGCGACCTTCTTTCTTGTAAGAGGTTTGATAGGGGGAACTGTAACTGTCAAGGTCTTATCGTTCCGAAAGCGAAGAGAGAAAAACAGGATAGGAGAAAGCCTGCCGTTCCGAGAACGAACCTTATCTGATTAGCATAAATTTCGTCTAGGGCTGGAATCAAATCTGCGTCCTAAGGCTAGAAATCGTATCTGGTCGTATCCAACAGTCCACCTACTACTATTACGGCTATTGCCTAACATAACTAATACTGGGGTAAAGGGACTTTTTAGAGCCTTTAGTTCTGTTTGGGCAGTATACACAAGTGCCTACTCCAATAGAACTACAGTCTCACCTGACTCAAATATGCGAAGTATTCCAGCGTCAGAACTACAGTCTCACCTGACTCAAATATGCGAAGTATTCCAGCGTCAAATTCCCGATCTCAAATTGGTGGCCCACCGACGATTCCAGAATACCGGTATCAGTCAGCTAATTTTCGTATTCCTTATTGCCAATCAGTTGAGTTTTATGATCCCGAAAGTGGTTTTTCCTGTACTACTGGAAAATGGTACGACTTTTCCGAAATTTCCGAAATTTTCTTTCGCCAAACGATTTAAACCGCCGTTTTGCATATTGCCTTATGGTCAGTCAGCTAATTTTCGCACTCCTTATGGCCAATCAGTTGAATTTTGTGTAATCAGTTCCGCTACCATCTTCTCTGAGTACGCCCTTGTCTCTTCTCATCTGCTCCGTGATGGTCTTGATAGCACCAGCCTGGTAGATCTGTGCAGATAGGACAAAAGTACAAGTTACCTAAGTAGTTTATTTAGAGATTTAGACTGTCACCTTAGAACAAGTAGTTCCAGTTCCATTTTACTAACAAAAGGTTCGAGAAAAAATTTGGACTCCACGGGGCAGTATAAAATTCCTCGGAATTACCCGATTCCTTGGAAGAAATGGCATACAGGTACCCTTTATGAAGCGACCTTGAATTCGATTCTTTTTTCTTTTCCGTAAGAGGTTTGACAGAGGGAACTGTAACTGTTAAGGTCTTATCGTTCCGAAAGCGAAGAAAGAATGAGGACAGGATAGGTTGTAGGAAAAAGCTAGTCGTTTCGAGAACGAACCTTATCTGATTAGCATAAAGTTCGTCTCGGGCTGGAATCAAATCTGCGACCTAGCGCGTCCTAAGGTTAGAAATCGTATCTGGTCGTATCCAACAGTCCACCTACTACTATTACGGCTATTGCCTAATATAACTAATACTGGGGTAAAGGGACTTTTTAGAGCCTTTAGTTCTGTTTGGGCAGTATACACGAGTGCCTACTCCAATAGAACTACAGTCTCACCTGACTCAAATAAGCGAAGTATTCCAGCGTCAGAACTACAATCTCACCTGACTCAAATATGCGAAGTATTCCAGCGTCAAATTCCCGATCTCAAATTGGTGGCCCACCGACGATTCCAGAATACCGGTACCGCCCGCCAAATGTTGGCGAGAATCGAAGAACGGAGTCCGCCAAGAGGCTAGGTCAGCCTCGGTAGCTACCTTCTGGAAGGTGGATAGTTGGGGGAGCGACTGAATACCGAATTCCGAGCAGAATCGGGACTTTGGGGCGGTGGAGGGGTCCCAGAGGTTTTGATAGTAGTCGTAGTTATGAGCTGAAATTAAACAAGAAGAGTTATGAGCTGAAATTAAACAAGAAGAGTTGGGGTGGGGCCGACAGAAACATACTCGTAGGTATTTTAATTTAGAAATTTTCTAGACAGATGCCTATCTACCTAATAAACACAATTTTTTTCACAAAAACATGCCAATGAGATATCACCACATGTGTAATAAATGATGTTCACGACAGGGCAGAAACACGTACATATCTCTAATAGGTGAGTAAAGTACCTTCATGCTCGTAAATTGTCAATGTCTATGTTCTGTGACAAGTAGAACAAGTACCTACCTACAAAGTAATATCATGAAGTGCCTATCTACTTATAAAAAGAGTCAGATCCGAAAACATGAAACTCACTATTCAACTCTCTTTCAGCCAAAGTCTCTCGAACTTGACACAGAGATTCGATAAATTATGTAGAATCTATCGTCACTTCCCTCTACCTGCTCGATACTCTTTGCACTCTGTTTTTAGAATAATTTCCACGAGGTAGCACCACTTACCGCTGGTACCATAAGGGTAGACACCACCTCGATCTCCCCATGACCAGGCTCAGCATTCACCAAACTATCCACCCGGAGTGGCTTCTTCCCTACCGCCAACTCAGCGGTCAGTTTAGCCTTCACGACAGCCTGGGACAGGCC